>NC_037681.1:32178895-32286739 GCF_003255815.1 Theropithecus gelada | reverse complement strand
GCGCATGGAGGAGGGGAGAGGGGGAGAAGGGGGAGCAGTTGCAGGGGGGAGAGGGGAGCCGACGGGGGGACGGAGGGACAGGGGCGAAGGGACAGGGAAAGAGAGTAACAAAGAGTTGAACTAGGAAGGAATAAGGTTCCATAAAGAGTACTGGCTCCCCACCATTGAATTTCAAGTCAAGGTTAGAAGATGACCAAGTTAGGAATGCTCTAGAGGAAATCCAGTGTTAGATTGGATTAAATGACTTATAAAGTTGCTTCTAACTTGATATCCCAATATCTTATAAAAAAGGAGATTAAAAAGGTTTGTTGTTGTTATTAATTAAACAATTGAGATTTCCTCCAATCTTCTTTCTCGGTCTCCTCCCAAATTAAATATCTGCGTTCAGCTTGCCTGGGAGATCATAGAAAATGCTTATTAAGTGTGCCACCAGAGTTAAATTTCTGATTAGGTGGAATTTTGAAGTCACTTGAGATTTTTTTAAGAAACCTGTCCTGTTTATTGTGACAACAGAATGACCTTGACAAGGAAAGGAAATATTTTCTAATCCATACAACTTCAGAAGACCACATTCTTCATCACCTCAAGAAGTATCGCATTTGCTCCTAAAATTTCATTCATAATTTCCCCACAGTCTCTCTCAAATGGAGTCACACATTACAAATGAGAGAGCATCTAAGAACTACAAATTTTGTTAACTTTTATGCTTTTACCCTATAGTTTACCAAATAATAATGTTTTCTCCTCCCATTTACCAAGAGCTATGGTCAAAGTTAATTAAAATCTGGGGTAGCTGATGCTTCCATTTCCTGAACGGAAATGGAAATGATTCAAAGAAGGTTAGCAATTCCATAATTACTCATAGTATATTTTATATACCAGAGGCATCTCATGTGGGCTTTGTATTAAGTGAATAATAGCAATGTTGTTTTGACTGAATAATATTTCAGTTAACTCCATGGCCACTAAGTAGTTTACACTTAGAAAACCAAGAAGACCATTTGGAAATGTGTGCATTGAAATCTACCATACATGGTTACACAATATGCTTTTCATTATTGCACAATGTCTTCAAGAATGGAACTAATAAAGCTGATATTTCATGGCGCGGGGTACAGACTAGCAGTTTGATGTAATGTTTCAGCTCACAGTTTCTTGTATACAAGGAACGGATTAAACTGTTCAGCTGCAGACAAAGACCACCCAATGTTTAGCTGCACAGGTGAGGTACAAAAAATTGGCTCACAACTCTTTTTCTCCCAGAATGAATGTAACTGATTGACCTATCTCCAAAACAAGCATGACAAAGTCATAAATTGATGAATTCCATTCCTGTTCTGGGAAAATTATGAATTAATTCAGTTATGTTCAGTAAGCCAAAATGTTGTAGTCATTAGTGAGTTTAAGAGCAGTGGTTTTGTTGTCTTTGTTCCTGCATTGTCAGTGGTAACTGGAAGGCTTGGTGTTGTGATAGATCCACGTGATGGTGCATTAGCAGAGAGCTGTTCACACACAGAGAGCTGTTCACGCAGAGAGAGCTGTTCACGCACAGACATGCCGTGTGGGACAGGCAAAATGAACCCTGTGTGTCGCTGGAAAAATGATCAAAATGTGACTCTCAATGCCAGAATTTCACCCAATCACTAAGAGATCCTCATCCCTCACATAACCTCTCCTACCCAATGTGGGCCTTTTAAGTCCTAAGCTGAGTAGGCACCACCTATCTCTTCTCTGCATTCATGTAGCAAAGTCCACTTTCATTTGTACATTTGTTCAGAAATCATTTATGCCCTGTGCAGGAGGTTTCACAGACCAAATCTCAACTCATCCACATACCAAATCTGCCATGCAGGCATATTACTCCCATTTTTATGGTTATTGGCCTTATTTTCACTCATTTCTAGTGGTGTTGGCCCATGTGCTTGCTAATGCAGCTGAGCACATCGTACAGATGAGGCCAACAAACTCCAGGTAGGAAAGAGGATTGCCCAAGGTCACCCTTCCTGTTAGTAAGGCAAAGCTGATGTCAAACTCCAGGTCTGTCTGAATGAAAGTTCTTTGATCAGCTCCTGTACCAAACTGTTTTGTATCTGGTCAGACACTGCAGCCTCCTCAGTACTGTAGCTGCATCCATTTTCTCTTGGTCTCCAACAACAATCATTTTGGAAACATAACAGGCACTGTCCGGCATATTCACACAATACAAATAGCTCATTCTCGCTACGCACTTACTATGGGCTGGCACTGTTCCAAGTGCTTTCCAGGTTCTTTACACACTGTTCAATTCTCACAACAATCAGGAGGAAAGTTACTAGTGTTATCTTCATTCGACAGATGAGAAAAATGAGGCACAGAGGGGTTACGTAACCTCCTGAAAGCCACAGAGCTAGGAAGTAGCAAAGTTGAGATGCAAACCCAGGTTGTCTGTCTCTAGTTTATGTTTTGGACTTCTACACTAGACTGTTTCAAGGGTTCCTCTATCAACATAAGGGGACTTTATTGATATAAGCAATCATTATTTATCATTATTTACTAAATGTCTCCTGCATGCCAGCCTTGGACAGGTCCTAGGCACCCAAGAGTTAAAGAGACAATGTAGTCCTTCTACAATAGTGGAAGAAACAAGCACTAAACAACAAAGAGCTATGAAGGAAAACACACAGTAAGCAAAAATGAGGATGGAGGATGGAGAACAAGGGTCCTTTCAGCCTCAGTGGTCAGAAAATGCTTCCTGGGTTTGTTTTTTGTTTGTTTGTTTGGAGACAGGGTCTGTCGTCTGGGCTGGAGTGCAGTGGCACTATCACAGCTCACTGCAGCCTTGACTTCCTGGGCTCAAGCAATCTTCCCTCCTCAGCCTCCAGAGTAGCTAGAACTACAGGTACACACAACCATACCCAGCTAATTATTTTTTATAGAGACGGAGATCTTGCTATGTTACCTAGGTTGGTCTCAAACTCCTGGCCTCCCGCCTTGGCCTCTAAAGTGCTGGGATTCAGTCATAAGCCACCCTGACTGGCCTCTCTGGATCTAATTTGATGAGATTCAGCACTGCCAAAAAACAGAACTTACAGGTGGGAATGAAACAGTTTCCCTTCTTCAAAGATCATTTTCTCAGCCTGAGTTTGCATCTCTACTTGGACCATTGCCAGCTATGTGGCTTCAAATAAGTTACTTAACTTCTCCAAGAAACCATTTTCCCATCTATAAAAGAAGAGTGAGAACAATGCTCATAAGTCTCTAAAATAAAACGGATCTGAGGCCAGGCACAGTGGCTCATGCCTTTAATCCCAGCAATTTTGGAGGTCGAGGCGGGAGGATCACCTAAGGTCAGGAGTTCAAGACCAGCCTGGCCAACATGGTGAAACCCCACCCACCCAAGTCTCTACTAAAAATACAAAAATTAGCCAGGTGTGGTGGTGGCAGGCGCCTGTAATCCCAGTTACTTGGAAGGCTAAGGCAGGAGAATCACTCAAACCTAGGAGACGGAGGTTGTGATGAGCTGAGATTGTGCCATTGTACTCCAGCCTGGTCAGCAAGAGCAAAATTCCATCTCAAAAAAAAAAAAAAAAAATTTAAGCAGATCTGAGTGTCAGCGGTGAATCACTACTGTGTAGGCCAAGTGGACAAAATAAAGCCATTGATTTTTTGGCAACTGCTTTCAAGTCTATCAGTCAGAATAAGGTGGGCTTTGCTGCTATAATGAGAAACAATCCCAAATGCCCAAAAAAGGTTTATTGCTCACTTGTGCTACACGTCATCATAACAGACAGAGCCTCTTTCTTCAGGAACCCAGGCTGAGGGAAGCTCTAATCCTTGTCTCTGCAATGGCTGAGATTGGATAAAGCAAAATGGCACATCAAACACTAGTTTTTGAGGCTTCTGTCCACACGCTACTGTGCATGACAAGTCACATGTACCTAATTTCAAGGGAGCAGAAAGTTGCAATTTTACCCAGTGCCTGGAAGAACAAGAAATAATCCGAGAACAGCACCCATGAGAACTACCAGGAGTTTGTAAAGATGCTGTGCCAGAGCCGAGCTGGAGAGGGGAAATCCCACCTCAAGAGGAAACCATCCCCTTCTGAGCAATGTCAGCGTGGCTGTCCAGCAGGTTCCCTCTCCTCTTTGGAGAAGCACCTCACATTATCCACAGCTTCTCAAACATCTCCCCCAAAGTAGCCCTAACATTAAAGAAAGGAGAACTCAGACCACTGGGCAATTTAAGTGCCAAAAAGACCTTCCACTGGTGAGCAGTTTCACAAAGCCTTGTTTTACCCTATAGTTCATATGGATTTGCAGCCTACTCCATTGTGTGTTACTGTGTGTTTTAATATCAAAATCAATGCTTATGCAAAGTGTGTGGTGCTTGTGTTTTTCCCTCACTGCTAACCCATCACTTCATGTTTCTGGAACATCTCAGTAACAAATCCCTAACATTCCAAAACATTATTCCTGAAATTTTCACAAATTGCCACAATCCCTAATTCCATCACTTTCTTACTTAGATTGCTTTTTTTTTTTTTCCCTAGATAAAAATGCTATCTGCCATTCACTTATAGCCTCGTGTCAACCACTTGGCCTGCATTGCATAGTTCCAGACTCATACCAGTTTTCCAGGAAAGGGACAGCAGGACTGGGGTCTCTCCTAATGATTAGGAAGTAGAAACTCAGGGAGGTTCAATGACTTGTCAAAAGCCACACAGCAAGTAGCAGAGAAGCAATCTGAACCCAGTTCCAAGCAGCTCTGAATCCCTGCCTTCTCCACTGTAACCATATTCCCGTCTTAGCTTCAGCTAAGAAATCAAACTCAGGTCTCCATCAGTACAAAAGCAAACCTCAGGCACCAGTTGTTTTCGTCGTTGGTGCAAGATTTTGGCTCTCTTTCAGGAGCAAGCTTCATGGAAAAACAAAGTTTTCCTACTTTAGAAGTAATGTTACAGGAGTCACTACAACGCAGGTACCACACAAAGATAGCCTCGATCACTCACTACAAAGCAGCTCCTTGTCACCCAACAGCTTCGTAGCCCCTGGGATTCTAATTCACAACTGGGAAAGAAACAAACCACTACGTGGCATGGGCCTTGGGGGTTCCTGGCAATGACTCAAATCAGATTGTAAAATACAGAAAGAAGAGTCTCCACCCACCTCAGGGTCTGGATGACGGGAGGAGAGGGCCACTAAGAAGGCCATGGGTACGAAAGTGTCACAGTTCCTTGACGGGCTTCAAGCTAAACTCCAAGGCTCCACAGGCCCATGCTGATTAGCCTCGTGCCCAGTAAACAGGACCCTGAAGGCATTTACCCAGGCCCAGGTGGGGAAAAACATCACAGTAGAGAATCAGCTCCACCTGTCAACTCCGGTTTCAAAGACAGCCTTTCCAAACATTATTCTCAGTGGCAGAGCCATTACGTTTTACATTAAGAGATGGGTCAAGAATGAAATTGTAAGCATAAAAGCAATGAATGTTACAAAACAAAAAAAAAAGAAAAAATAGATTCGAGAATAGAAAATGCTAAATTCTTTATGTCGAAAAAAAATCCCCAAACAAAATTATAAGGCCAATGACAACCTAAAGGGGAAAATATTTGTAACATATAGGATAACGTGTCAATGACTTCAACACAGGGTCATTCATACAAATCAGCTTAAAATATATGTCCTTTGTCTGAGGAAGAGAACATTTACAAAAGTATAAACGGTCAAGAAGTATTTCTAAAATGTTGATCCTTACTGGCAACCAGAAACACAAATTAAATAAAGGTACTGCTTTTTACCTAATTGATCTTTATTTTTTTAAGATAATACTTAGTGCCCTTGAGAGTACCATAATGTAGGCCTTTTCCCCCAGTGCTGTGGGAGATTAAATTCCAGGAAAGCAATTTAAGCAATATGTATCAAAAGTCCTACTAATGTTATCTCATTTGATCCTGTAATTGACTTCTGGGAATCTGTCCTAGGAAAATCATCAGAAATGTGGAGAAAGATTTTTATTCCGGAATATTCACTATAATGTTATTTGTTATAATCAAAAGAAAGAAGAGGGGGAGGAAAGGAGGGAGAAAGAAAGGAGAGAAATGAAACCAACCTAAACGGCAAAAATATAAGTAAAAAGGCAGGGTAGGGTTAAATAAAATATGGTGGGGAGAAATTATAGAGTATTAAAAAGTATCATATTTTCAAGAATTATTTGAATGACATGGAGAAATGTTCAAAATATACTGTCAATCAAAAAGGCAGACTCTAATACCACTGTTTTAAAAGAAAATATTACTGAAACATATATACACACAGTCACACACTCACTAAAATGCTCATAAAACAGATGAGGAAATAAGCCACTAACAGTGATTGTCTGTGGTGTGTTACAGGGAATTTGTTTTCCTTCTTTATATTTTTCTGTATTTTCCAAATTTTCAAAACATTTATATACATGTATACACACACACATGCTTTTTTTCATAATTAAGAAAACATTTTTTGAAAACAGAATGTGGCAGACTGAAAATTTTGCCACACATTATTTCCTTCCCTGTATCCATGCCCTTTTGGGCAGTGACACACCACACTGAGCTTAGCCTCTTGACTTGTTTTGGCCAGTGGATTGTGAGCAGTTGTAATGCAAACAGAGGCTTATGGCACTTACCTGTGGGAGCTTGTCTTAACTTGCTGCTGTTGGAATCCTCCCACCAACCCCTGGGTGAAAGAGCCTGGGATGGTCTGTTGGACGATGACAGATATATGGCCCAGTTCCCTCATTGCCCCAGCCCTAAGCTGACTAACAGAGCCGCCTAGCCAACCAGCAGGTGACCACAGATACAAGAATGAGCCCAGCCAGATGAGCAGAAAACCACCCAACTGAACTAAACCCCAAACTGGCAACCCACAAATTATAAAATAAATACATTGTTGTTGTTTTAATCCACAACATTTTGGGGGCAGTTTGTTATGCAACAAAAACTAAATTATATAAGGAAAAAATGTACTCTAGCAGTAAAGTGGAAAAATCCTGGGTTTCTCCTTTGGGTACATTATTTAACCTGTGACTCCATTCTGTTATCTATAATGTGGGAATAACACTGCTTTCTTCACTGGGAAGTTGGAAGAATCAAATGAGTTAATGTACATGAAGGCAGCTGACACACAGTAAGGCTAAATAAATATGACATGAATCTGAATTACTCTTAATTGTCAGTAATTATTGGGAAGAAAGAAGCATTTAAAAATCTTAAGAAGAGAGGAATCAAAATATCTCCATCTCCACAGCTTATGAGTAGCTTAAAAATATGATATTAATATTTTTAGAATTTTATTATTGTGAACAATGAATAAAGGATAAAGCCTTGGGCTAGAATTTGGGGGCTTGAGTTTTATATCCTGTTATGGACTAAGTGTTGTATTAATTCAAAATTGATATGTTCAAATTTAATCCCCAATGTGATAGTATTTAGAAGTGGGGCCTTTGGGAGGTAATTAGGTCATGAGGTTGGAACCTTCATGAAAGGGATTAGTGCACTGTATTAGCCCATTTTCATGCTGCTGATAAAGTCATACCCCAGACAGGGTAACTTATAAAGAAAAAGAGGTTTAATGTACTCACAGCTCCACGTGGCTTGGGAGGCCTCACAATCGTGGCAGAAGGTGAAAAGCGTGTCTTACATGGCGGCAGGCAAGAGAGAATGAGAGCCAAGTGAAAGGGGAAACCCCTTATAAAACCATCAGATCTCATGAGACTCATTCACTACGAGAACAGTATTGCGGGAACTGCCCCCAGGATTCAGTTATCTCCCACCAGGTCCCTCCCACAACACGTGGGAATTATGAAAGCTACAATTCAAGATGAGATTTAGGTGGAGACACAGCCAAACCATATCATGCCATTATGAGACGTGGCCAGAGAACTAATTCACTCTCTTTTCTCCACGTGAGTAACAGTGAGAAGTCAGCAGTCCGCAACCCAGAAGAGAGCCTTCATCAAAACCCAGCTGTGCTGGCGCTTTGATCTCAGACTTTCATCCTCTAAAACTGTGAGAAGCGCACTTTTGTTGAAGCCACCCTGTCTATGGTACTTTGTTATAGCAGCCCAGATGGACTAAGACATACCCTACTTCTGCCGTTGACTTGGAATATGACATAGGGTGTTTTTCCTATTCCAACTTAATACGAACTTATTTCCTAAGTGGTGGTCTCTGGGGTCTGAGTCAATAGCCAGAGCTAGAGAAGAGCTGAATGCAGAAGTGTTTGAGATCTAAGCTTAAAGCCCAGTCTCCTCCTCTGGATGTTCACGTAGTCATACCCATCTGCTTCTCCTGCCACTCACAGCCCAGCCCACCCTATTTGCTCAGCACTCAGCCAAATGAAACAGCTGGCTATTCTCAGGCAGGAGGCACAACGGTTGTATCTTGCTTATGCCGTTGCCTCTCCTTGGAACACCCTTTTGCACAGTCAGACTCCTACTCACAGCTTCAAGACTTGCCCTGGGAAGACTCCTCTGACCCTTCAGATAAAATAAGTATTCTTTCTCTCATGTTCCCACAACTTATTTATCTTAGGTCAGGTTTTCTAGAAGCATAGGCTAAGACAGGGATCCTTGTACAATTGATTTATTAAGGGAGTTCTCTCAGGAGGACCCTTAAGGAGAGGGAAGCCGAATAGGCCAGTAGGAAAAGCCAAGCAAAGATGCAGGCTCAGCTGAAGTCCATGTGGAGGCTGAATAAACCCTCAGAGTAGGCCCACCTGAGGCAAGATGTGTCTGCCTTCTCTGCCCCCTGCTGTCAGTCAACCATGGCTGGAAGCCATCCCCAGAGGTAGGACATGACCTTCCAAGCATTTCCAAAGCAGCACCCATTACCCAAGACGATTCAAAGGGAAGGGCGCAGCTGTAGGCTGAGTGAGCCATCAGGTAAAAGGGCGCTGGGGGCACCAGCACTGTCTCCTATCATCCCCGCCTCACACCTGCACTTCACAGGAAGTTCACTCCATTAAGCAGAGCCTCTTCTGGATTCTGGTTGATCACAATTTCTGGAGAAACGTAAAACAGCAATGATGTTAGGATGAACTGCCACCCCCGCTGCTGGGTGGGTCCCAAGGTTGCCTCTGAAACTCACCATCTCCCTCTTCCACCAGCCACACCACATTTCCCTCCCCAGCAGCTGGGAGGTCTGCTGAGCTATGTGGATTTTCCTGAGGGAGATGGTACCCAGATCTTCTCCTGGGGCAGCGGGGTCTGGGGAGGGTCTGAGCCCCTGGGTTTCATGTTCTTATTAGGCCATAGCTGCAGAACCTTTCCATTTCCTGTTAGAATGGAGTGTAGGAGTGCCAGGGGTGCCCAAGGGATCACCTGATGTCCATCACATTTCCTGCTGCCCCAACTGTGAAACATTATGAAGCAGCAGCTCATTGTCTCCTCGTGACGAGCATGGTTCATTACTCTTTTTTGTTTGTTGTTTGTTTGTTTGTTTGTTTGAAACATCAGGTTTGTTTCTTTTTGAGACAGAGTCTTACTCTGTCACCCAGGCTGGAATGCAATGGTGTGATCTCAGCTCACTGCAACCTCCATCTCCCAGGTTCAAGTGATTCTCCTGCCTCAGCCTCCCGAGTAGCTGGGATTACAGGCACCTGCCACCATGCCCAGCTAATTTTTACTTTTAGTAGAGACAGGGCTTCACTATGTTGGCCAGGCTGGTCTTGAACTCCTGACCTCAGGTGATCCACCTGCCTCGGCCTCCCAAAGTGCTAGGATTGCAGGCATGAGCCACCATGCCCGGCTGGGTTCATTACTCCTACCGAGGTAATAACTCCTTTCCTTGCCTGGTGATCTATTGGCACATGAACCCAAAATGACCGGGCAGCAACTGTAGCTTTACGTTTAGTGGGCTCTTGCTGTATTCCCTGATGGTATTAATAATATTTCCCCTCCGGGAACCAAGCGCTCTAGATCCTCAGAGCCTAAAGTTGCAGGGACAGGCACAAATCCCCACGTGATTACTCAGGGTGATGGGGAGCAGAGCCACTGCTGCTTCCATCTCAGAGTTCCTGGACCCACCCCTTCCATCTATTCTGCAGCAGGGCTCGCGCCAGGGACTACACCTGCTCTGTCTTCTCACTCTCCTTTGCACAGGCTTTGAGAGTAGGGTTCATTTGTATTGATCTCCGCACACACACTCACTCCCACTGCCCTGCATCACTAAGGCCACTGATGGAGGAGAAAGGTGCTTTCACACGCCACATATGCCACACCTCTGAGTGGTTTGGCTCATTTTCCTCAAACAAAATATCAGGACCATGGTCCCAGTACCTACCACTGGGATGGTAGGTCAGGATGCTAAATTGGGGCCAACTCAGGATATCTACAAAGGCAAAATGGCTGCTCAATTTGGGTAGTTAAAGAGCTGGCAAAATTAAAAATATCATAAGCTGTCTACATGTGGTCAGGAAGAAGAAGGGGGACACCGAAGACCAGGATATATAAAGGCCCTGATCCTGCCGGGAAACTCAACTTTGGAGAGTAGGCTCATTTCTCTGCCAGGCCAGGCTCCCCTTATTTGGAAATCAGGGCAGCGAGATTGTCATCTGGGGTCACAGCAATGCACCAGGTCTCTGTCCTGAGGACCACAATCTGTCCAGGCTCTGGGAGTGGAAGATGGACTGGGCAGGGCATGTGCATGGAATGTGCTGGCCAATGGCCAGCTCCCTGGCCACAGCCAACCCTGAATATCCTGCCTTGGCCAGAAGGGTCCTGGAGAGGAAGCAGACACAGAACAATTGGGAAAGGTCTAAAAACCGCAGGAGTTGGCTGAATACAGCCAAGAGGCTGCCCAGTGATGCAATTCATGGGAGACAAAAAAAAGAAAGAAAGAAAAGGAAAAAAAAAAAAGAAAAAAGAGCCCTCCAATCCTACCCAGGAGCATTCATCATTCAGCGTGACCTTCCAGGAATCTGCTGACAGACACAAAGTGTTTTGTGTGACTTTCTGCCTGGGACCTGGAATGACTGACGCGTCCCGGAGAAGGGGCGGAAGGGAGCTAGATGGTGGGAAGACTGGGGGAGGCGGGCGGCCTCCGTTCCCTGCAGGGGGTTGTTGGGCACCATCTGCTGGTGGCAAGGGGAACGACACCCCACCTCTGACCCAACAAAGGAAAGCAATGTCTTGGGGAAGCAAGTACTGAGGGAGGGCGTGGGGGAGAGGAACACACACGCACTTCTCACCTGCTGAGCCAGAGGCTTCCACGGGTACCTTCTGGTTAGGAAAGAGTTGCTATGCCCATCTTACAGATGGGAAACTGAGGTTCAGAGAGGTGATTAATTTCACCAAGGGCAAGAATGGACGAATTTGTTGCCACTGAATAACCATTCTTTGTTCTGAACTCATTCATAGAGGCTGGAATAGTTCCTGGAACATAAATGCTGGCTGAGTGAATGGCTGAATACAGCTTGAGAAGTAACTTGTGTTTTTGTACTATGCCTGCCTGAACCCAACAAAACAGGAAAAAGTCAACGCAACCCGAGAGTGGTGGCTGTGATTGCAGATGGCTCTCCGGAAACGCCCAGTGCATGACATCCTCCCCACCTCCCGTTTCATCCGACAAGATTACAAACTACTTCAAAGCCTGGGGTAGGTTTTACTCCTTGTTGACCTCAACCTAGCATTTAGCTGTCCTGGAGGGGCCACAGAAGGAAGAAAGACGATGGAGCTGCATAGGCAGGCACCAGATTTCAAAGAGGCTCAAACCGGTGCAAGGTGACAGGTGACAGACTACCACTGAAGTTCTGAAGAACCCTTTGCTATTGTGACAGCTTTTCGCCAGCCACCCGGTCGTTTCATGTCTCAGTGGAGGACCCTTATCTCCTCAAAGGTCTAGTGATATTCAGGTACATCAAGCCTTTTCATGTTGAATTCTACCAGCATGTCCATCCATCCCCTCCTAATCCCACCCCCCGACACACAGACACACACACACACACACACACAAACACACACACACACCCTTCCCCCAAACACAGAAACATACCTACATACCAACACTCCTACACACAGGCAAAAACTGCACCAGTCATCAACTATGACACAGTAAACATCAACATCCCTAAACACTGAGATCAGTAACATCTTTGAATCTTTGCAATTAATTCCTCTTATCCATTATTCCTCCATTCTCTCTGACTGGGATGAATGTCGCCCTCTGGCAAACTCCTGTTCAACTGTCAAGGCCTATCTCCAGCATCACCCCACTCTTTGAAACCTTTCCTACCCCATCACCTTTTAGTGTTCTCTTCTCTGACTACCTGGGGAATATGTTTGGAGTTTACAATAACACTTAAAGCGTTGTCTTCATGTGTGCATGCTGTTGGGATAAGTAGTAAGAGTTCATTGAATGAATAAATGAACAAATGAACAGTTTCTTAAAATCCTCTAAGAAAAAGAAAAGGAACTGAGCCAACTAGAAAGGGAACCTGCTCATCACCAGCCCCTGCAATTCTAGATTTGGACCCAGGCAGCTCTCAGCCCCTTGGCCTGACCTGGCACCTTTCCACAGATGTGACTGACTGTCCTTCTCAATGTGGGAGGGAAAAGGGAGGCCCCTAACTAAAGAAGGGAAATGCACGACTAGTCATCGAGAAAAATGACCTTCATAAAACAACAGCATGTCAGAAGCTCTGAGATCTGAAAGTTTCAACATCCAGCAAATCTCCCCAGACACTTTTAGGCCAGCATTGAACACTCATTTCTTGTTCTCAGGCTCTGACCTCTCTTGGTATTACCTAGAAAAGGTGACTTCAACACTGCCTGAGAGACATGCACCGTGACTATTTATTAAATGAATGATTTTTAAATGAGAGCGTGAAAATGACCAAAAACCAATAGTCAATCCACTCATCCAAGATTTTCAGCCTTGTCCCGATTGGAATAATCCCTCCAGGAAAAAGGACACCAACATTTACTGAGCATCTACTATGCATCTGCCACTTCACCTGCACAGCTCAGCTTCAGGGTAGATGTTATCCTTTCCTGACAGATTAGGAAAGAAGCTCAGAGAGGTGAAGTAATGTGCCCAAGGATACCCAGCTTGTCTGTGGGGCAGCAGGGCTCACTCCAAGGGCATTGAGGCCAGTGCCCCACCCACCCCACAGCCTCTTCCTGCACACTGAGGGGGCTAGAGACCCGGTAGCAGAGACTGCTCTTGTCCTTGGGTTATTTTTCTCTGAATTACCCCTTCTCGACTCCTTATCCCATGTGGGAATGATATCAACTCTGAAAAGGGTTTGAAAGAAACTTCTCTCTACTGAGAGAGAAACAGCAGAAAGGACAGCAGAACTTGAACCCATGGTTATTCATTCAACAGGCACATGGGCTGCAAGCCCACTGTGGGCCGGGTGTGGACAGGTGGAGGGTTGATGCAAGGCCTGCCTCCAGCGGGGCTCTGCCCATCCCATCCTTGGCACAGCAAGGGAGAACCAACACAGCCCACGCTTTAACTGGGGAACGTAATACTAACTAAGCTTGCAACTAGACATGCCACCAGATTTAACTAGAGCTTGGCAAAGGCAGAGAAGCCAGAAGATCGTATATTGCTGGCTGTGAAACTAAGTTTCAGGCTAGCAAACCCTTGCTCAGCCTTCCAGAACAGTATTACCATGAAGCGTTCAGAAACACTCATTGCAAAAGCCAAAAATCACCTTATTTGGGGGAACACAGACACAAGGAAAAATGCTGAGCATGGATCTTATAGAGAGAATAACTGGCACATCCAAACAGCAAGACCTTCCCTCTGGGAGAGCAGAATCCCCATCAGCAGCAAAGATATTTGCACCTTTATTTCCCATTTATTTATTCATTGACAAAAATGCATAGTGTGACTACCAGGTCCCAGGCCCTGTCCTAGGCTCTGGAGCTGCAGCAGGGACAAAATGGACCAAATGTCTCAGCCACACACAGCTCACATACCAGTGGGGGAAGACAGGTAAAACCAGGAAGTAAATCCTAAGCAACTCAGGAAGACAATAAGCCCCATGAGAAAGCTGTAGTACAGCAGGCAACGGGGCTGAGAAGTGCACGTGGCTCTGTGCAGCGCTCAGAGAGTACACCCATGGGCGAGACATGTTTCTGGTCCCCTTTGAGGAGCTGCTGAGTCAGAGCCATTTATAAAAGCAGTGGCAGGTGAAAGATGCCCTCATGGAAGTCTGCCCGAGGGTCTGAGGGTCAGAGAAAGAGACCCCATATTCTTCCTGGATGGATAAAGGAAGGCTTCCTGAAGGAGGTGGCTTGTGAACCAATGTTGGCCAGCAGACCTGGGGTGCTGGGTCATTTCAGCCTACAGTCAAAGGCATAGGTGCACATGAGCAAACATCAGTGCCTGGCAGCATTGCCTAGCCTAGTGTGTTAGTTTGCTAGGGCTCCTGTAACAAATACCGAAAGTTAGGTGGCCTAAAACAACAGAGATTTATTTACTTCCTCACAGTTCACATCCAACATCAAAGTGTTGGCAGGGTTGGTTCCTTCCAAGGCCACTGATACGGTTTGGCTGTGTCCCCACCCAAATCTCATCTTGAATTGTAACTCCCACAGTTCTCACATGTCATGGGAGGAACCCAGTTGGAGGTAATTGAATCGTGGGGGCGGGTCTTTCCCATGCTCTTCTCCTGATAGTGAATAAGTCTCATGAGATCTGATGGGTTTAGAAATGGGAGTTCTGCTGCACAAGTTTCTCTGCCTGCTGCCATCCATGTAAGATGTGACTTGCTCCTCCTTGCCTTCCACCATGATTCTGAAGCCACCCCAGCCATGTGGAACTGTAAGTTCATTAAACCCTTTTTTTTTTCTTGAGATGGAGTCTCACTCTGTCACCCAGGCTGGAGTGCAGTGGTGCGATCTTCACTCACTGCAGCTTCCACTTCCCAGGTTCAAGAGATTCTCCTGCATCAGCTTCTTGAGTAGCTGGGATTATAGGCATGCACCACCATGCCTGGCTAATTTTAGAGAGAGGAAATGAATCACAGGACTGCTGGGCAGGGTTGAGTGCCCATCTGAGATTTTTTTTTTCCTCTCTCTAACACAGCTATTTAATTCTTTTCTCCTCCCCACATAAGTCCCTTAACCCCTCAGTTCTCATCGGGGGAGGCCACCAGAAACATGTTCACGTCTTCCCTCCTGTTACAACGGCAGCATCCTGCTCCTATCCAAGGCGGGGCCCTCCTTTATACTGAAGAATGCCACCTGTCACCTTCTCAAGGACTCTGCTCCCCTCAAATCTCCTGTCTTCCCTCCTTCCTCAAGCTCTGCCTTTCTCCTGGGTCATTACTTCCAGCAACACACAAGTTCCCATTGCTCCTCTCTTCAGAGAGAGAGCTAGAGAGAAAATCTGGATAAAGAGTCCATGGGCCTTAACTGTATGATTGTTTCAACTTTTCTATAACTTTCAAACTTTCCAAGTAAAAAGTGGAAATACATGACGATGGAAGAAATGTTAAGAGAAGTTACCATGGGTTTCACACTGGATCCTCTTTGATATGTATGAGACATTCCGGTAAACCCACATTCACTGCTTCTACTTCCTCACTTCCATTCTGCTGAGACTGTTCTTATCAAGATTCTAACGACTTCCAGGATGCCAAGTCTAATGGCCTCATCTCCCCAACTGCCTAGCAGGTATTACAGATTTAACATGTCCACAGTGGAGTTCAATGGGCTCTTTTCTTAGTTGTCCTGCCCCCAATGCAGGAGGCATCCCCAATTTCTCCCTTTCCTTTAAGCCTCATATTGAAACAACCAAAAAATCCCCATGGTTCTACCTCTACAGTATTTCTTTTTGAGATGGGTTCTTGCTCTGTTGCCCAGGCTGGAGTGCAGTGTTGGCACGATCACAGCTCATGGCAGCCTCAACCTCCTAGGCTCAAGCGATCCTCTCACCTCAGCCTCCGGAGTAGCATGCACCACCACGACTGGCTAATTGTTTTTTAATTTGTTTGTGTAGAGACAAGGTCTCTCTACCTCACCCAGGCTGGTTTTGAGCTCCTGGCCTCAAGCAATCCTCCGGCCTCAGCCTCTTAAAGTGCTGAGATTACAGATGTGAGCCACCATGCCCGGCCTCACAATATTTCTTAATTGCCCCTCTGCTGTTTATTCTTCCCACATTCCCCCTCCTTAAAACACCTCAGTTACTTCCCCGCACTCTTACAAAGTCCACTCGAGCTTATGACCATGGCTGAGCAGACTCTGAGGAAGCTGCCACCTGCCTTCTTTTTCTTTGCCACGGGTCACATCCCCTCTCCTCCACAGCTGTCGTGCTGGCCCATCCTTCCCCGCCGGGGACACAGTTGGCCCTTTCTAGCTCCCAGGGCTCTGTGCTTGCTGTTCCCCTGCCTGAGAAGCCTGTTTCTCAGCTCACCCAATGGATGACTTGACCTCACGCTCACTACTTAGCTTAGACACAGGCCACCCTTGACCACTTATCTAAAGCACCCGCCTCCCCAACCAGGGCCCTGCAGTAGCTGCCTCTCCTCCACCACTGGCTTTTTTCAGAGCCTTCTCTTGCTGATGTTGTACTGTCTGTCCTTCCAACTAAAAGGGAAATGCCAAGATGACAGAGACTTGGTCTCCTGTCGCCACGGTGCAGGGTGATGGATGAATGAGCTATAGCTCAGCAGAGGCCTAGCAAGGCAAGAGGAATAGGAGCAGTGGGTCTAAGCACTCACCCTGCATCATCGGGGTGAATGCACAGGCAGTCTGGGAGCATTGGGTCTAAGCGCTCACCCTGCATCATCAGGGCAAATGCACAGGCAGTCTGGGAGCATTGGGTCTAAGCGCTCACCCTGCATCATCGGGGCAAATGCACAGGCAGTCTGGGAGCACTGGGTCTAAGCACTTACCCTGCGTCATCAGGGCAAATGCACAGGCAGTCTGGGAGCATTGGGTCTAAGCGCTCACCCTGCATCATCGGGGCGAATGCACAGGCAGTCTGGGAGCACTGGGTCTAAGCGCTCACCCTGCATCATCAGGGCAAATGCACAGGCAGTCTCCAAGGGCTTCAGCCCTGAACATTCAGGCCATTCAGGCCATTCAGGGCAGGCGACCAAGAAGGGCCTCCGTCCTGACTCCGTCCTGAGGCATTCTGAGATGCCCAGAAACGCAGCTCCAACCCCATCCCTGGAAAGCATTTTCCTCTCAGCGTCTAGGTAAGATGGTGAGATAAAGACCTCCATCTCTGTGAGTGTCCCCCTTCCCACCCCACAAACAGCGCAAGGGTTTTCATCATTGTTTCTTTATGCTCTTTTCACTAAAATCCTCCAATAAACCTTATCACCTGTGGGGGCTCCAGGCCATCATATTTCACCCCAATTGCCATTCTGGCCTCATGTCCCGTGGTCCATTTGTGTGGGCAGCACTCCAGGCCCCCAAAACCCAAGGCACCTGCCTGCCACACCTTTAGGCTTTGGTGTAGACTTGGCCCCCAACCAGGATTGTTCCCGTTATTTTTCCCACTGCTCTAGAACTGACCTCTTCTTCACAGCTGACTAAAGCTGACATGTATTCCTGGCTCTGTGTCATTGCATGGAAAGGCTGCCGCCGGGGACAGTTAAGAGGGTGCCACAGTCAGGAGCATGAAGAATAGGGTGGGAAGATGGTGTGGGGAAGTGGGAAGAGAACAGGATTTGGAGTCAGGCAGATCAGAGTTCCAAACCTACCTCTGCTGCTTCTCAAAAACACAGGCAGGAGCAAGCCACTTCCCTTCACCCAAAAGTAAGAGCAGAATCCCGTGTCATAGTTTTACGTGACAATGACATGAAATCATGTGTGGAAAGTATTTGGCACACAATCAGGGTGCTATCATTGTTCTTCCCCTCCCCCTCCCTGGCCTGCCTAAGACTCTGCTGTGAGTTGGCCCTGAAGGCCAGGGTCTCTGCAGGTCCCTTCCCTGAAATAGCAGTTCTCCTTTCTCTCCCCCTAAATACAACTTGAAAGACACACACTTGTTCCAGTTCAGAAGATGATTTTCAGCCTCTCTGCCACTTCCAGTTCTGATCTGCAGCTCGCAAACCTCTCGGGAGATTCATTTTGGGATATCACTCCAGCCTTCCCGAGGTTATGTCCGTCCATCTATCCTTTGTTATTCTGAGGAAATATGGACTTTCACTGTTCCAGCTCTGCCCCTGCTCTCCTAACTCGATGCTGGAAACCAGGAGAGATACCTGGGTTCAAGTCCAGCTCTGCCACTCACAGCTATGCAATCTCAGAAACATCCACAGAATGTACCTTCACAGGGCAGTGTTCACCCATCCACTAAGCTTGAATTCAGTTTTTGTTTGTTTGTTTTTGAAACGGAGTCTCACTTGTTGCCCAGGCTGGAGTGCAGTGGTGTGATCTCAGCTCATTGCAACTTCTGCCTCCCGGGTTCAAGCGATTCTCCTGCCTCAGCTTCTCACCACGCCCAGCTATTTTTTTTGTATTTTTAGTAGAGATGGGGTTTCACCATGTTGGCCAGGCTGGTTTCGAGCTCCTGACCTCAAATGATCCGCCCGCCTCGGCCTCCCAAAGTGCCAGGATTACAGGCGTGAGCCACCATGCCCGGCCCACTAAACTTGAATTCAATGAACATGGCTGATATGTGAACATTCTTTAAAATCCACAGACTGCCAATTCATTGTCGTTATTCCGGAAAAGGAAGGGTGTTTTCTCCACCATTCTTCTCATATCCCTGTGAACATTAGGGTACATGGCCAAAAATACAGTTCCTGACCTGTTGTATGATGCCTTCTTATGATTTCTCTCTCTGCCACTGGACTATGGGTTTCTTGGGGGCAGAGATGGAATTTGGTCTCTGGCTTCCCCTGTATGAGCATATAAGTCTTTGGCATAGAGAAGCTGGAGTCGGTGACTACTTGAAAAAAATGACTTCAATGTAACTAAATCACTCACCCACCATCTCTGGGCCCATTTCTTCATCTGCAAGATGACAACTGTATTCCCTCAAGAGCCAGTGGTGTGAAGGTTCTCTTTGTCAGCCTCTATCACTCTTTCTGGAACCCTCCCACCACCCGGTTAGAAGCCCCAGCTCTTGCCCAAGTCACAGTGGTTTTCATGCTTCTAAGGCACCTCTATCTCAGGTAGAGTCTGTATGATGAACTGTAGTCTCATGGTGTGGACTTGGAATCATGTCAAAACCTCACTAATTGTCTCATATCAATGTCATGTGATTTACCCAGGGGCTCACCTGTCAAGGAAGAGCCCTACTCAGAGTAAACTCATCACTTGGAGCTGGCGGCTGAGAGCAATTAAATCCTAAAGATTGGGGATGGTGAAAATTCAGACACCACAACCCCTGACAAGGTGCAGGCTTCCTCCAGGCCACGCTGAAATCTTTTGCCTGGAGGAACATGGTGGAGAACAGGCTTTAATATCATGCATTCATCCAACACCTTTTGGGGTACAATCCAAGCCTAACCATTTACTAGCCTAGGGTGACAGCAGGTAAGCTAATTTACCCCCTTGAGCCTCAGTTTCCTCATCTGTAAAATGGTGACAAAGATACCTGTTTTAAGGCATTAGAGTGAGGATTAGATTAGACAGATGTGTTACAATCATTAGAATAACTAGACAAATAGAATATTTAGAAATAGAAACCCATCATACAAAGACTATATTATTTAGCCACATGGTAAGGATTCAGTAAATGAAACTAAATTTAGTATTTTGACTCTATCACTTACTCTTTGTGTGACTTTGATCAGGATACCTATTTTGGGGCCCCTAAATTTTTCATCTGGAAATTAGAAACTGCTTCTCCTAGCAATCCCATCATGCATGGAATGCACCATCATAGATGCAATGTCATCCAGCACGCCACCAGGCACTCTCCCAGCCCAAGGTCACTTCCTTTACCTCACCGCATTAGTCAGGAGCTTGAAGAGCAGAAGTCCAGGAGGTTTTTTTGTTTGTTTGTTTGGTTGAGTTTGTTTTTTTGTTTTGTTTTGTTTTGCTTTGCTTTTGCTTTTGAGACGGAGTCTCACTTTGTTGCCCAGGCTGGAGTGAAGTAGCCTGATCTCAGGTCACTGCAGCCTCCACCTCCCAGGTTCAAGCAATTCTGCTGCCTCAGGCTCCCGAGTAGCTGGGATTACAGGAGCGCACCACCACACTCGGATACTTTTTGAATTTTTAGTAGAGATGGGGTTTCACTATGTTGGCCAGGCTGGTCTCCAACTCCTGACCTCAGGTGATCCATCCACCTCAGCCTCGCAAAATGTTGGGATTACAGGCGTGAGTCATGGCGCCCAGCCTGGAGTCTTATAAAATATGCCCCTCCAGACAGCCCCTAGGAGCCAAGGAGCTACCCAAAATTGATTATGGGATTCCACTAGAGCCCCAAAGCAATTTTAAGAAATGACCCAACCAACCTCAAGTTGGCATCGGCTGTTGTTCAGCACACCTACTGTGCGCCAGCCCCCAAGCCACATGCTGGGCGCTAAGATTACTGTTTCTTGGCTCAGTCCGAGGCCAGCTCCGGAAAGCAGGCCTTTCCATGAGTGAGCTGCAAACCTGTCAACAGGAGCTGGGCATGCCTCCCACGGAAACAGAGCGCCCCTTCTCGGGCTGCAGGCACACTTCCAGGAGAGCTGGGCACACAGCCGCAGCTGGAGGCCAGCCGGGCCGCGGACACTTGCCCAATTGTGTGAAGGACCAATGGGAGAAACAGTATCCACTCTGAGATGCACAAAGCTGCTGTCAGCCTCCCTCTCCAGGTGCTGCCGAAGGGAGCCTTCCAGGGGCCTTTCAGGGACAGCCAGGAACTGTTCCTAATGCAGCCACTGCAGGGCCATCAGGACCTTCCCACGGGGCTCCTTTCAGCTTGCACTGAAATTAATTAGCAAATGGAATCCGAGTAACGTGATAATAGGTGATGCTTGAAAGGAACTTCTGTAGTCACCTATCTGAGTTTCACTTTCTTGTGGGAACCCCTCTCTCGCCCATTGTCATCCCAGATGTCATCAGAAATAGGCACAATCTGTCCTCTTCACAGATGAGAGCGGAGAATGAGGCTATCAGAGTCAGAAGGGGACTGAAAATTTACCTAACCAGTGGTTCTCAAACTTTAGGCGGTACCAGAACTCCCTCCCCATCCTCCCGGTTTAGTAAAACACAGATCACTGTGCTCCCTGCCCTGCATTTCTGAGCTGATGGGTCTCGAGTGGTGCCTGAGAATTTGCATTTCTGAGTTCTGAGGTGATGGGACAGAGACCACCTGGGAAAACCACCAACCAGGCCAATCTTTCAGTGTAATGGGGAGAAACAGAAGCCCAGAGAGCGGAAGGGACTTCCGGGCGTGACGCACAGCATGAGAACGGGTCTCCCTCCCGACACTCAGGGCAGGTCTCAGCCCATCAATCCGAGACCTTCCAGCGTGTTTCCACTGTGACCCTCCGGGATGATGCTGATGTCTCTGCGCTCCACCACTAGGAATAATAGCAGAAGCCAAGTGAATGAGCAGGGAGATAGAAAGCATCAGCTGGAAACTGTTTTGATGTGTTTCCAAAAAATTAGTTCCCCAAGGTCCACATGGAGGAAATAGAGCATACAATGGGCTGAGCTGGAGGTCTGGTGGCTCAGTGTGGCTGCCATGGGCAGGTCAACAAGGCCTGGGACAAGACGTCCTTTGAGACCTGTGCATTATTGTGTAGAAAACAGGGAACAGCTGAAGAAGAGAAAGATGGTGAGGAGGATCACTTTGAGTGCACTGGGGAGAAAATCACAGGGACAGAGATTGGAAGCCCAGTGCCTAGGAAGAGGCTGGTCAGTGACCCAGCATGAATCACCCTGAGCCAGAGCCCTGGGGACAGGACAGGCGGGAGGATGGGCAGAAACATGAGCTTCTATCATGTGATGGTGCCAGACACGTAGTAGATGCTCCAAAAACCCCAAATCAGGGTTGCCAATACCCCACACTGTGCACATCACACAAAAAATCAGCGGGCGTGGCAGCGTGCGCTCGTAGTCCCAGCTACTCAGGAGGCTGAGGCAGGAGAATGGCGTGAACTTTGGAGGCGGAGCTTGCAGTGAGCCAAGATCGCGCCACTGCACTCCTGACTGGGCGAGACAGGGAGAAGATGCTCCAAAAAAAAAAAAAAAAAAAAAAAATACAGAGGAAGGAGACCTAATATTGATCGGATATGTACTCTGTGTCAGGAAGTTTGTATATACAGCCATGCATTGCTTAGCAACAAGGATACGGTCTGAGAAATGCATTGTTAGGTGATTCCATCATTGTGCAAACATCATAGAGTGTACTTAACACACACCTAGATGGTAGAGCTTGCTACACACCAAGGCTATATGGTATAGCCCATTGTTCCTAGGCTACAAATATGTACATGTTACTGTGCTGAATACGGTTGGCCATTGTAACACAATGGTAGGTATTTGGGTATCCAAACATAGAAAAGGTACAGTAAAAATACAGTATTTATGGGACCACTGTCATCTATGCAGTCCATCACTGGCCAAAACGTCACTATGTGGTGCATGACCACATTATCACTTTTAATCTGCAGGACGATCCAGTGAAAAAGCATCAGCCCAATTTTATAGATAAGGCAACTGAGACTCAGAGAGGTTAAACAACACGCCCAAAGTCATAATCCTGGTATTCACCATTGTCAGAAAAAGATTGCACAAGACTTTGAAATGGGAAAAAGCAGGCTAGTGGGTGTTCGTTCTAGAGCATCCTTCCAAGTTATCTGCACTTTCTGAACATCTTTGTGCTATTTTACAACTTTATAAGTTGCAGAGAACTGATAATGCAAGGAATGCAAATAATTCCTGTCCATGGAAATCCAAATCAATTGTGGGCCTTGAAGATACAATTGATTATTGCCCTGTGGACACAATTTGTTTCGCATCTATGTGCAAATTCATTTCCAGTTACTGATTGCCTATATTTGTGTGTTCATTGAACTTGTTTTTACATCTTACTAGTTTCCTCATTAATTAATAAGTTAAATAAAATCTTTGGCTTGCATTCATTATATGTTTTCATGAGAGTTATGATTTTACCTTTAACTTTAACACCACTTAGGATTCAAATCCAAGTTTGTTGGTTCTTTCCAGTTAATTATACATAAACACATGCACACACATATCACTGTTCATAACAAGTTCTCTTACCATTAAGCTTCCTGTCAAAGGCAAACTAACCTTGGTTGAAATTGAAAAGCTATACAAATTTAAATAGATCTTTTAAAAATTGTATTTTTCCATATTATCTAATAAGGACTGAATTAGTAAGATTTGACTTGAGTAATGTGGCAGGTCAGCCATCAGTGACAGCCCTGGATTCCTACTAGAACATGCATCTGTTGTTTTTGTTCCAAATATTTTCTGTGCTTCCCTGCCTCCAACTTCACCAGATCCAAAGGGGACGAGCTGTGTGTTTTCATCTGTTTCTCCTAAACTACACTGTGGCCAAAAGCAAACTGGCACATGGTCAGGGCAAAATAATGCAGGTTGCATTGAACTGAGTTGGACTGAACTAAACCTGCACTCAGCCTCTGGCATCTGTCCAGGAATGCTTGCCTTCCTACAATGCCAGGTTTTAGTGAATGGTCTTCCAGGGATACTATACTGAGAAATCTCAGGATTTTTCCCCATAAGGTGACCGGAAGTTTTCCAAAGCAGGAAGAATGGCTGCTGCAGTCAGCAGGCCCTGGGTGAACAGACCCAGTCCCCGCCACACCACTGCCCCCGCCCCCCCCCCCCCCCCCCCCCCCCCCCACACACACACACGATGAGATCATGGGGAATATAGGACAGGTTCTGGAGTCAGACAGCTCTCAGCTCAAGTCCTAGCTACATCACTCAATACTTTTTTGAGTTTCAGCTTTATCATCTCTAATGGTTAATTTCACATGCCAACTTAACTAGATTATGGTGCCAGGTATTTGATCAAACACATTCTAGATGTTGCTGTGAAGATGTTTTTAGATGTCACCAATGTTTAAATCAGTAGATTTTGAGCACAGCAAATGGCCTTCTGTAATGTGAGTGGGCCTCATCCAATCAGCTGAAGACCTCAGGGAAAAAAGACTGAGGTCCCCTGAGGAAGAAGAAATTCTGCTCCTGACTGCCTCTGGACTTGAGCTACAATGTCAGCTGTTCCCCAGGCGTCCAGGCTGCCAACCTGCCCTGCAGATTTCAGGCCTGCAGCCCCTACAACTGCATGCACCAATTCCTTAACATCTCTTTCTCCAAATGAAAGAGTATTAAATGAGAGCCCAGGTGTGCTGGCATAACTGGGCTTTCTGAGATGTTGTGGAGTAATAAGAAATGTATTTTCTTAGGCCCAGAAAGCATCCATCTTGCCTGACTAGTACTCTGTGGATAAATGAAGGGTCAAAGGAAGCTACGATGAGACATGAAGTATCTTTACCTGTCTTCTACTCTGTGTAACCACCTCACTTCCAATAGGTATCTGCATCTTTGGCTAAATAAATAGGAAACTTAAACCTTAGAGTGTTTTTTGTCTGGGACAATGGGGGTATAAATCCAAAACTCACCCGAAATGTTGCGCAACTAAAAAAATATAAAGATTATTTACTAAAATTTCACATCTCTTGAGGATTACTTTACCACCGCATAAAGGTCAGTTGTTAAATAGATTGTCAGAATGGCATTTGGATGTTTAACATCACCCATACACCCCAGGCCATTCTATTTGATCAAATGCAGACAGAAACCAATAGGGTGGCTGCTGTCATCAGATTCTGGGGTGCACGCGCTGAACTTGATTTAATTGTGCAAGTGTGTCTGTGAATTAGCTGTCTCCTGAGGGCAGGACAGCAGCTGTAAAACCACTCCCTCAACTTCTACTATTTCATGGGATTCCCCAAAGGCTCTAAAATAAACAAGAACAGGATATTTTGTAAATTAGCTCCAAGGCTACATTATACCCTGTTCTGAAATGTACCCCTATTCTATTACACACAGTACGTAAGTTCAGCAGTGTGGTCTGTGATGGCCCTGGAGAGATCATACAGAGCACCCAAATACACATTGAAGAACGAGCGCAAATATGGACACTCGATTCTTTCTCGTTTTTAGATTTCCACATAGGAATTAAAGTCCAAATAAATTGAGGTAAAAATAATTCTCTTTTCAAATTTCCCTTTCTGCTCAGTGTTAGAGAGGGGTTCCTGGTGGAAGTAGATTCCAGATGGATTTCTTCTGAAGACACTGCTTCCCAAACCACTTTTCAATGGACAGGATTATTTTGGCATCTGCAAAGGATTGGAAATCCAATCCCAAGTCTTCCTGGGCCCCACTTTTCCGAGAAGCCAGTAACAACCACAAGATTCTCTCACTACCATCCCCTCACCCATAAAATTTAGAAAACTCAAGCAAATTTCAAGCCCTTAGAAAAGTTACTACAAGTACAATCATGATGGCAGGACCAATTCGTAATACGGTTCAGACGCCAACCTAACACCATAACGGACATTTAAGGAATTTTTGAAAGAAGGAAAATAAGTGGCAAATGTATGAAAAATTAGATATGTACGATTCCTGCTTCGCTAGCATACCAGCAAGTTCTGCCAATTGTTTGGTATATTTTATCTATAAATACAAATTCAACAGACAGACTTCATCTTTGAGGAGGCTCATGGTGATAGTTGCAGATTGCCTGCCCTCCAGACGCTGGCTTCAGTCCTCCAGCAAACTTGAGAAATATGAAGTCTCTGCATCTCATTAGGGGCTCCCTTCTGCCTCTTACAATCTCTTCATTTCTGGCTCCCCAGGTGGTCCTGGCACCCCCATGCTGAAGCAAATATCAAGATCTGTCCCTACTCTCCTATCGGAGAAGCATGCCACATTTATTTTTAGTGTTTTGCTTCCTGATGATTCCACTGTGGGTTTTCCCGTGCATTACTCAAAAAGATGGAATATCCCTTGTAAAACAACCTCTTCCCTTCAGCCCACAAAGGTCTTTATCCTTTTATAGATAAAATCCACCATCATGCTGCTGTGGTTGAAGCCACAGTCTGTCTTTCAAATCCACAATGACGATCGGAGTTTTTATGATGTACACACTCCAAGTTGACCCCACTTGGAGGGTGTAGATGGAGACCCAGATTCAATTGGTTTGGGCTGGGACTTGGGCATCAGTAATTGTTTAAATTGGCCCCCGCCCCCAGTTAATTTAATATACAACCCAGGTTAAGAATCCCTTCTGATGAGATGCAGAAGGTGCTCTGTTCTTAATCTCTCTCACCAGAATCAGCTGCAGCCGTCATTCTGATGGGACACAACCTGCTGCATCCTGTGCAGAACAAGTGAGGCTGGAGATCCTGCAAATCAAGGCTCAGCTCCCCACCCTGAGAATCTCCTTTTCATGCAAAATTCACAAGGGGTATTCTCAAAGATTTCCAGCCAAAATGTGCCATAAATATCAACTATTCCTCCTCCATTCCTCAATTGCAATGCATATAAACATAAGAGAATTAACAGCCATTGATGAATGTATCCACTGCAGCATGATTAAGTTAATTAATATATCCTTCGCCTCATATACTTACCCTTTTTTTGTGATGAGGCTATTTAAAGTCTACTCTCGGCTGGGCATGGTGGCTCACGCCTGTAATTCCAGCACCCTAGGAGGCCAAGGCGGGCGGATCACCTCAAGTCGGGAGTTCGAGACCAGCCTGGCCAACATAGCGAAAGCCTGTCTCTACCAAAAAACACTACAAAAATTAGCTACACGTGGTGGCACACACCTGTAATCCTAGCTACTCAGTAGGCGGAGGCATGAGAATCATTTGAACCTGGTAGGCGGAGGTTGCAGTGAACTGAGATGATGCCACTGCACTTCAGCCTGGGTGACAGAGCAAGACTCCATCTCAAAAAAACAAAAACAAAAAAACCAAATGAATAAAATCTACTCTCTTAGCAGTTTTAAAGAATATAGTACATTATCACAGTCCTCAAAGCATATAAATATCAACGCATCATGTTGTACATCATAAATATATTCATTTTTCCTTTGTTAATTAAAAATACAATAAAAAATTTTTAAAGAACAAACAGGCACATAGGAAGCAAATGTCAGTTTCACTCATCTGGACAAGTTGTCAACACCCCCTATTGACTCTGGAAAAATACAAGAAGAGCTGGTATGGAGATCACACCTGGGTCTGAGGCCAAATGAGGCGTTGCACCTACCTCTCTATAGGTGGGAAGACAGCCAGGTGCCCACTGAGCCAGGCGTGGGAAGGGGAGAGATCAGAAGCCCACTGGGTGCACATGGGCATTTAGAGCTGCGCTCTGGGGACCACAGAGCTGCCGAGAGATGCCCTCCAGCCTCCCAGCACAGGGGAGACCTCGGCGTGTGTCAGGGGTCACCTCACCACGCAGACTGGCCCTCCCTGTTCCTGTGGCCTCACGTGTCCTTGAAAGGGCAGCCAAGGCTGGCTGACAGGGCAGGAAATGGGTGACGAGCAGCCTGGAGGGGCTGGCACCATTCTGAAACTCTGCAGAGTGGACCTTCACCAGCCGCTTCTCCAGCGGGAGCTGCCTTTCTCCTGTCGCCTTGTTTGGAACAATGAGGATGTTCAGACTGAACATGTTACCACACTGGCCACTCGCTGGCTGTTCCTCAGGGGTCAACCACTCAACCTGCCTCAGGTGGACCCCTGGACTTCCATGCAGGCCTCGGCCGGCTCTGTCTTTCTGGGCTGCTGGACTCTGTAGTGGGCCCTCCATGTACTCAGGTGTCTGTGCTAGAGACTTGGAAGTGATCCCAGCTTCCTCCCCAGCTCTCCTCAGCTCCCCTCCTTCATGCCCGTATCACTGCCTGTTTGGACCTTCAGTTTCTCCATTCTGAGCCCCTGGAGGGTCTTCAGGAAAGGTTCCTTGCTCCTGCCCAGCCCCTCCCATCTGTCACTACCACCACCTGGGTGATCCCTCTAAAGCATCACCCAACTCTGCCATTCCCCATTCCTTCTCCCTTTAGTGGCCACCAAGTGCATGGGAAATGAGGCCAGGCCACCTGGTTCATGATGTGGCCCCGCCCATCCCTCAACAGCGTCCCTGCTGCACTTCAGAGCCAGTCCTCCAGCCACACTGCTGCCCCTCCATTGCGCTGTTTTCCCTGTTCCCTGGGGGAAAACGTCTTCCAGACTTTGAGGAAGGAGCAAGAGACAAATCGTGACCAAATTCCTCTCTGACTATTGGGCGAAGTAAGATGGAGACTAAACTTCTTGGCTCTGTCCCTTGGAGTTCATTGAAGACGTTGAGTGGGTACCTTGGAGTGGGGGCCAAAGGTCAGCTTGAAGTGGGTGTGAGAGGGAAGGAGAGGGAGGAAGGGGGAAAAGCAAGGACAGTCAGCTTCTGGTGTCCACGGTGGATTGGTTTTGGGACCCCTGTGGATCTCAAAATTCATGGATATCAAGCCCCCAATATAAAATGGCATAGTATTTTTATTCAACCTATGCACATCTTCTGTGTACTTTAATCCCTAGATTGCATATAATGCCTAATACAATGTAAATGCCATGTTAATAGTTGCTATACTATATGGGTTAGGAAATCGTGATAAGAAAAAAAGTCTGTATGTGTTCAGTAAAGATACAGTTTTTCTCCCAAATAGTTGTGACCCATGCTTCATTGAATCCACAGATATCAAACCCATGGATTGGAAGGGTGGACTATATAGTCATCTCTTCCAAGGATTTGGCCATAAAGGGAAGCAGAGAAATGGGTGGTCACAGAGTGGAATATGAGTTGAGGCTGGTTTTATGCTGATAGGACACATCACAGCAGATTTCTATGATGATGGGAATGATTCTGTAGAGAGTGGGAAATTGAGATATGGGCACTGGAGTGGCTAATGGCAGGTGCATTGTCCTGGAGTTGGGGAGAAGAGGCAGGACAAGGTGCTAGAATAAAACTGGGCATTGGGGGCACTTGTACAGTGAGCGGTGGGGCTCCTCGGCTGCTTCCTTGGTCCAACTGTGGCATGTGACAGGCAGTTCACCACAAGCTCCACCTCCTGCCATGAGGCCAGGCAGCCTCTCTGCAGAGACCAAACAACCCCAGAGAGGAAAGCTGCAGGTGCTGATGTTGCAGGGACATGCAGACTACCTGCAGCAGAGCCCATGGCTGACAGGACCTGCACACCCCACAGAAACACAACCACACCCGCCATGTTCACAACACAGACACCCCACACACACCCGTATACACCCCACAGACACAAACCCACACTCATATAACCACACCCACCCACAGAGAGACGCAGACACCTGCCTCCCTGCGCAGGCACCTCCCAACCCCATAACTTTTTAGTACATCTCCCTTACATATAAACAGATATAAAGTATTACCAGACACTTGAGGGAAGTCACCAATAGAAACCAAAGCAAACAAACAAAATTTGGGGAGTTACTATTATGATTGAGATAATTCAGGAAACAGAAGAAAATTTCACAGGCACTATAACTAATGTCTTCAGAATGGCAGACTGTTGCCACTCATGAAAGATGAATACCACACACACACAAAAAATTAAGAACAATCCATTTGGGATCTGGGACACGGGGCCTCCAATGAAGGAGAAAAGCAGAGAAGATTCCAGAATGACGGCTTGTTGGGGGTCAGAGCAGCCCTGTTAGACCAGAACATGCAGGGAGAGCACTTCAGTGGGAGGGTTTCCAGGAGGAAAAAAGGAGACATATATTTAACAATGTGGAAAATATTACAGAGATTTTTTTCCCATAACATTTTTTGGGGGCTGAGGAAGGAGTTAGTAATAATTTGAAAAAATAATGCACCATGAAAAATGGAGCATTTTAACTCCAGGAAAGGCCAAAAGTTATAGAAATTTTTTTTAAAAACATGATATTTTTATACTACAAGGCTTAGGGATGGGAAAAAGCACATATGAAAGACAAAAACTTCATCTGGCATCGTAAGTCAATAAGGAATGCTTAAATTTCATTAATCAAAATATTGTAGTATGTTCATTTTGCTTAGAAATATATAAGTAAATTCCAGAATAAACAGGGGAAAGGGTTGAAAATGAGAATCAGGAGGGGCGTGGGGGAGGGGGGCAAGTAGGACCAGCCATGTGGATTTTGTGTGTCTTCTGGTAAAAATCTTCAACTGTTAAAACTATGTAAATATGTTATTTTGGTTTCAAAAACCCAGTAGACTGAAAACTATAAAAAGTCAGCAAAATAAAGGGAGAAAGAAAGAAAGGAAGGACAAAAATTGAGGCAAGGGAGAAAGAGGTGGAAAAGGGGAAAGAGAAATTGACCAGCAGGGGCAATAGACACAGTTCTTGCCTGCTCTCTTCTCCACCCTATGTTTTCTCACTAGTCAGATTCTCCAAGGACGATCCCTCTTATTCCATCTGGTGGCCAATTTGAAGAGTACCTGGAGTGGGCATTGATGGCAACAGTCGCCATTATGTCTATCTGAGTGGTGTTTTGTACTTCAGTATTATACTCAACAATAAAGCACTGGAAGAAAGAAAAAGTCATTGCAGTGCCTACTATGCAGATGATGCAATGCCAAGCATTAGGAGATCTAGGAGCTTATGCCTGGTTGGAGACAGACATTGAAGAAAATTATGCACAGAAGTGGGGCAGATGCAGTGATAGAATATTGTGTCCTGTGAGGGTGCCACACAGAGAGGGTCTGGTCTACCTGGGGGTAAAAATGACGGGTGTTATCAGGGTAGGGAAGGCCTCCTCTCGGGAGGGACGCCTGGACAGTCCTTGGACCTTGGATTTTCTCTACTCCCTTCAGTCTCTCCCTGGGCTCATCCTGCCCTGTGGCTTTCATCACCATCTGTGTACTAATCACGCCCAAATGTCTACTGACAGTCCTGAGTTCTCCTGTGAAAATCAGAGTGGCACATCCATTGTCTACTTGACGTCTCTTCTTGGATATCTAATCGTTCTTTCAAACCTACACATCCAAAGAAAACTTGATTTTCTCCCCAAATTCAGCTCCTCTTAGTTTTCCCCTTACAGTGGTCTGCAAGGCCCTTCACAATCGGGCTTCTGCTGCCTCCACGACCTAAGCTCTAGCCATGCCAGCCCCTCATCTCCTCACCCCCTGCCCCCAGTTCTGTCACTGTAGTAGAGGGGTGGACCCCTCGCTTCGTTCTCTGGGAAATGGTGCCTTTCCATCGCTCCACTTTCCTCTCTCCCCTGCTCCTTTTTTATTTGCAGACCTTATTACCACTCAACATGTTATTGGTTTCTATGTCCCTCATGTAGAATACAAGCACCTTGAGGATAGGGATTTCATTGTTTTGTTCACTGCTTTAGTCACTAATCTTAAGTACCCAGAACTGTCTTAGCATGCCAAAAGTATCTGAAAAGCTGACATTCTGGAGTCTTCACCATGCTAGAAGTTTACTTCTCACTCACACAAAGTCCCTTTTAGTACTTGGCAGGCTGCCTTCCACAGAGTGACTCAGGGACCCAGGTTCCTTCCTCAGAGAGCTTTGCTTCCAGTTGATGGACAGAGACAGAGAATGTGACAAAGGTACGCCTGCTTTTTAAATACCTTGGCCCAGATGTGATTCAGGTCACTGCTGCTCATGTTCCCATTGGCAAGATCGAGTGACATGACCCCACCTAACATGGGGGTGGGGGCTGGAAAATACAGCCCCTGCTAGGCAGCTGCTTTTCAGCCACTACTCTACAATATGCAAGGAAAGCAGAACTCTTCAGAGGGCAAGCAGCCATCTCTCCCACATCTCCTGAGGTTCAGGGTCTCCAAACTCCCTGTCCCTGCCCCCCACATATACAGGAAGCCCCACCCCAATGAGCATTTCCACCAGGATATAATACGTCAGGAATTCAGCAACTGAACGTGTCACTCCTTTGTATTATTATTCTATTGTTACATTAGTGACAAAGAACAGAAGGCAGAAGAGAAACATAATTTACTTAGTCCTGTGTCCCACTGTCTCAAAAGCTCCCACTCTTGTGTGTCCAATCAGTCTCAGTTTCCTGGTGTCCTGGCCAATCTTGCCATTCAGCCAAGAGATGGTGTCTTTGGCAGGAACTTCAGTTTACATATATGCTCCATTCCACACCACAGCATAATTGGGTCTTTGCAGATATTGCTGAATTGAAAGAGCAAGCTCTGCCTGGTGAGAGGAGCAGGGTCTGGTTTGCATTTGTTCCTGGTCAAAACAGGAAGTGCCTACCCCATTTTTCACAATGTTAGCTTTTTTTACAAAGCAAATGCTCTGTGGGTGCACACAATGATTCAACACTGAGGAATACATGGAGGCTGCTCCAAGTCATTTCCATGGCTCCGTGGCCCCTCACCGTCATCAGCTCAGCCAGGATGGATATTGTTGCCTCTCTTTGAGTATTGTCTTGCGGTCTGGCTCGTGCAGAAGGCACACAACGTGGCTGTCACTCTGATGCCTCCCCACTTCACGTCCATTGTCCAGTGGCCGCCCACAGGACTGTCACTCTTGGTGGATGCAGGGCTCAACTGCTAGAAACAGTGAGACAGAGCCTGATGACTCTCATCATTCTGGATTTGGAGACCTGAATCCTAGTTCTGCCTTTTACTTGTTAGAAGACCTTAGACAAAAGTCTCTGAATTTCAATTTTCCCCTCAGCAAAATGAAGTTAATGACTGTAAACAGTGATTTGGAAATAGCAATGATAATAAAGCAGTTGTGTCTTACCTGGCAGTTTCCAAAGCACAGAGAGCTTTGTATGGGTCTGCTTGAAAGAGAACACAGGGAAGGTGAGGCTGACGCTGGGCCTTGAGAGGTACATGGGGCTTCCACTGGGGAGAGGAAGGTGACTGCGGAGTCTCACCCCAGTAATCCCAGCACTTTGGGAGGTTAAGACAGGTGGATCATGAGGTCAGGAGTTCGAGACCAGCCCGGCCAATATGGTGAAACCCCCATCTCTACTAAAAACACAAAAATTAGCTGGACACGGTGGCATGCGTGTGTACTCCCAGCTATTCGGGAGGCTGAGACCGGAGAATCACTTGAACCTGGGAGGCGGAGGTTGCAGTGAACCAAGATCATGCCATTGCACTACAGCCTGGGTGACAGAGCAAGACTCCATCTCAAAGAAAAAAAAAAAAAAAAAGAATGTGCAAGCTGTCAGCCAGATGAGATGTTCAAAGGTGCATTACTGTAAAGGCGGTCTACTGTTGTGCCAGTTGAGAGAAGTCCCTAGCTTTAACGAACGTAAGAACAAGCACATCAACCAGCTATGAGAGCCCCAAAAAACCATGTGTTATCCACAAGCATAGTGAGATACTACCAGGCACTCACAGGACATCCTCAATTTTAATGTTTGCCCTTTTTAAAGCTCACACTTTCATACGTAGTACATGGACACCCTAGACTACCCCCAGGTCTGAAATTCACCTTTACACATCAGCCAGTGATTTTACACTGTGGTGAAAAGATGCTGACTGCCAGGTGCTGCTGCTGCTGTGGAAAGAAAAAGCCAGGCCTCCTCTGAGCCAAGGTCAAATCAAGGTCAAAGTCTTCCTCCTCCCGTGGACATCAAGGGCATCTCCGGAATCCCCAGGGGGTGGCGCTTTCTGATCAGCCTGGTGTCTCAGGGGTGGAGAGGTGGGTGCATAAGTCCACCCCTGCCCCATCCCACTCATCTGGTGGTGTCATGCCAAGATCCCTTCCCCCATCTTTTCTCCAGGCACTTTATGAATCTGGTCAGACCTTAGGCTTTTGAGACTGCTTAGCTACCTCACACCCTGACCCCGTTCCTGCAACAGGAGGTGCCTGTGGGAATGAGAGGTACCCAGACCAGTGTCCCTGATCCCCAAGGAAAGCTCCCTCCCATCCCAGGGCCCCCAAAAGTCTATGCAAAGGTTATCACCTGCCCATCCGCAAGCTTGCTCCCAAAGCAAGCAAAACCATTATGAGAAGTTGTAAAATCGCTTTGGCTCTCTAAAAATAGGATTACCCACCCATTCCTTTAGACACCCAGCCCCTCCATGTGATGTTAGAGGGCGGCAGGGCACGTGCAGGTCTGCAAGTGGCTTCCTGCAGGTCTCTTCACCTGCTCCTCTCTCCTTCCAATGGAAGAAGCAGCTCTACTCACCCAAGAGACCACTGAGCTTTGCCCAAGGATGGATCGGAATGCAGAACTGCTTCATTTACATCCCTAAGTGTGCCAAGGATTTGAATAAGCGAAATGATCATGTAACCTCCAAACCAAGGCTTCACAGCACTTTAAAAAGAGAAAATCAGGACAATGAAGTCTGGCTGAACTTTAAAGTCCCCAAATCCGAGTCAGTGCCACATTTGTCCTGTGAGACAGTGGATCAAAGAGATCCCATTGTTGTTGTAAAAATTTGCAACAGTTCATTGGCAGTCAATGTGGATGTCAATATGGAATAAGAACTTTTTCATTACTGCATTTTGTAGAAGTCAGTGTTATAATGATGATTTTAATGGTGGTCCATTACGCTCAAGTCAGAAGAATCAAGTTGACAGATAAAACAAAAAGCACAGATACATCTATTATAAGCCCAAATCCAACATCATTTCACTAGCTTCAATACATCAGCACTTTCCACCATGTACCATTAATATGAATTTGAACTCTGTTAGCGCTATAATTTTTGTTTTGGTTTTTGTTTTTGATACACAGTCTCATTTTGTTGCCCGGGCTAGAGTGCAATGGCGCAGTCTTGGCTCACTACAACCTCTGCCTCCAGGGTTCAAGCAATTCTCGCCTCAGCCTCCCAAGTAGCTGGGATTACAGGCACATGGCACCATGCCTGGCTAATTTTTGTATTTTTGGTAGAGACAAGGTTTCACCATGTTGGCCAGGCTGGTTTCAAACTCCCGATCTCAAGTGATCTACCCACCTCAGCCTCCCAAAGTGCTGGGATTACAGGCGTGAACCACTGTGTCCAGCCAATTAGCACTATAGTTTTATCTGTACTTAAACGCATTTTGGTTTTATAATGCTATAAGAGCTACTGTTTAATGTTTGTACATATTTAAATAAAGTTATATAAAAAATTTAGTTCAACACTAACATTTTAAATATGCCTACATTATTTAAATTTGAGGAAAAATATTGTATAATATTTGTCCACTTAACATATATTCACTAATCCTAAGAAATTCATCTATTTGGATACCATAAGCGGATTTGTGTGGAAGGTCCGAAGGAAAAACTTCACTGTGCAAGAAGTCATCGTTATGGTCATCCTCTGTGCACTGCATGAAGGAAGAACACAAGCGTTTGTCCAGAATGAAGTCTCTTTCAACAAAATAGAGGTTAACCGCCTCACTCAACCAACAAGCACTGTTTATTTTTTAGGATCTCCCTGAAATATGAATCAATAAGACAAAGAACAAAAGCAAACTTGATGGGTGGGAGGAGCGGGAAATATGGAGTTCCCAAATGAATGTGTTACTTGAAAATATAAACCATTTCTTCTTAGCTTGGCTCTGTCAACCATCTCGGAAAAGGATGTTTTTACAATCAGAGCAGAAATATGACTGGCGGCTCCTACATTTACATTTCTTTGTTGCAAAATGAATGTAACTTGTTCAGATTCCAACAGGGAGAAAGCAGCAGAAGTGGTGGTTACTTTCCAAAGTGAAACTTAAAACCACAATCTCCGGTGCACAAAAGGCAGAATGAGTCACAGGAAGAGGCCACTTGCTTGCAAAACTCATTAAAAGCAATGCAGGGCTGAATGGACTTCCTGCACCAATGAAAAGATCACTGGCATCAGGACAGGCACCTCCAGGCTCCAACAATTTGGGGGAGGAAGGGAGCCATTAGCAATCTGGGCACAGCCCAGGCCTGCTCCTTCACATGCACACCCCCTCCAAACCCCACCACCCACACACACACACACACACACACACACACACACACACACACACGCACAGCCCAGGCCTGCTCCTTCACATGCACACCCCCCAAACCCCACCCCCCCCACACACACACACGCTCTAGGCCTGCTCCTTCACATGCACACCCCCCCAAACCCCACCACACACACACACACACACACACAGACACACACACGCTCCAGGCTGCAAGGCCTGGAATCCCCTCCCAGCCTGGGCCGGCCCACATCCCTGGGAAGGTGTCTCAGGCTGGAAGCAGTGTAGCAAAGGATCACAACGACACCTTGTGACTCAAGCTAGCTCCTGTACTGAGCTTCCAAGCTCCTTCTCAGGAGTGGCCAGGGGAAGACAATCTTTCCAGGGGCTTCCCTCCTGCGGCAGATCTGTGTGAGTTCTGGGCAGTGAGCGTTGCTCTGGCCAGGCCAAATTAAAGTCAGATGTGAGCTGAGCAATACAGAAGAGGCTACCTGGGAGCAGGATGCAGGGCCTCCACTGCGTCGTCTAAACCCTGCTTCTCCAACTTGTACGTGAGGCAGAATGCCCGAAAGGACTTCTTAAAACCGATAACCCGGCCCCACGCCCACAGTGCGATTCAGCAGGTCTAGGGGAAGGGCCCAAGTATTTGCATTTCTAACAAGTTCCCTAGTGCTGGAACTGCAGACCACACTTTGAGAACCGCAGGTCTAAATGGTTTTTAGACCTGAACAAACACAACCAGACAGCGCCCTTTCCAGCCCATAAGTGTTGTTGACCTTGGGCTGTGCCAACTGCAGTCACGTTGATACCAAAACAGTCCCCTTGAGGAACTCCCCCGTCTGCCCACAAGTCGGATCCACAGCCTGGCTGGCCTCCAAGGCCAGCACTACCCAGGAAGGGGCCTTTGTCAAAGTGGAGACTTTTTTTTTAAAAAAAAAAAAAAAAAAAAAGGCTGTGCTGCCAAACCAAAAGCGATTGTGCCCCCCGGTGGCCATTTGGGCCCATTGACTTCCAGGGTCAGGTTCTGTCTGCTCATGTTCTGGTTTCCCTCAGGTCCCAAGCTCCCTGCCTGGCTTGCAATGGAAGTGACACTGGTCACCACCTTTGATGCAGCAGGAGTTTGAAAAAGGGCTTGGAAGCAGAAAGGCAGAAAACCTACTGGCATTTTCACCACTTTCTCTTAGTTTAAGGCAGAGATGGGGCACAGCACTGGTCTGAAGACAAAATATAAAATACGAAGGGGAGTGGTCAAAAATGAGCCAGGTGTGGTGGCATGTGCCTGTGGTCCTAGCTACTTGAAGGCAGAGTCAGGGGATCGCCTGAGCCCAGGAATTCGACGTTACAGTGAGCTATGATCGCACCACTGCACTCCAGTCTGGGCGACAGAGCAAGACCCAGTCTCCCAAAAATAATAATAATAAAATAGTCTTTAAGTAATAAAGAGCAGAGGCAGACAAATGTGAGTGGAGACGCGACAAATCTCTCCTGCAGCAGTGGATTAGGCCGCACCAAGTTTCTATTGTAGGAGCCAGTTTTTTTGTTTTGTTTTGTTTTTGAGACGCTGCCTCACTCTTGTTGCCCAGGCTGGAATGCAGTGGCGCGATCTCAGCTCACTGCAACCTCCGCCTCCCAAGTTCAAGTGATTCCCCTGCCTCAGCCTCCTGAGTAGCTGGGATCACAGGTGCGTGCCACCACGCCCAGCTAATTTTTGTATTTTTTTTTAGTAGAGACGGGGTTTCACCATGTTGGCCAGGCTGGTCTCGAACTCCTGGGCGTCAGAGGATCCGCCTGCCTTGGCCTCCCAAAGTGCTGGGATTACAGGCGCGAGCCACTGTGCCCAGCCTTATAGGAGCCAGTTTTTTAATTTTTTAAGATGGGGCCGACTTAACTTTCCTCCAGGACAGCTCCCCTGTTCTAGGGCTGTAGTAGGGCCAGGTGCATTCCCTTTTCCTGGAAAGGGCCCTCTGGGGTCCGATGCTGATGGTCAATGGCCCCATCGTCAGCCTTCCTCGGCTTCTGATGCAAGAGTGCTGATGTGCCAGTGTTCGAGAACCAAGCTGTAAAGCCTTTTTAACACTCAGGCAATCACAGCTGAGACACTGGGGACATCCAAGCCCCCGAGCTCATTTCCCCCGCACACGTGAGAGCTGCCTGCAGAGCTCTGCCAGCACGCGGGCATCAACAGGCCAAAGACAATCGTCTAGGCGAATTTTTATTTTAAAAGAGCCCACACACTGAAGTCTGAGTTGGAACAAATCCGTGACGGTGTTCAACAAAATGAGGTGTTGTTTCTTAAGACGCAAAAGCATTACTTCTACAGGCACCTAAGATGAACCGTTCGGATTTGGGCTTCGTTAGGAATTCAGCCTAGTATCTTAACCAGCTATGTTGCATTTAGGGAGCCAATACTTTTCCATTTATTCCAAAAACGCTTAGGCTGATGCAGGTAAATCAATAGGAAGTCTCCAGCCACGTCCACATGTAAAATCAATAGGAATTATGACAGTTTTCAGCTTATATGATTGCACTAGTCAAGGATTTTGATTCATTCAAAATGAAAAATGAATCTGGGGTTCACTGCAGAGAAGAGTCGAAAAAATGAGGACAGCAGATGTGAGGCTGGGGAACCCCCATGGGCTAAACACGATTCTAGGTCAGGCCCTAGGAGGCACTTCATGAAATTCACTTGACTGAAACCTCCCTCCTCCTGAATCATCCCACCAGGGCAGGGAGGGATCCCGGGTACAGCCTTCTCGTCTCTTTTCATCTCTCCCATCCCTCCCAAGTGCATAGAGAAGGTTGGTCTTTTACCCATTTAAATCTAAAACATCAGGAAAAACATGTATTCCGAATAGTGAACAATTCATAGCCTGAAGATTTTTTTTAGAATATGCTTGATAACACACCCCAGAAAAATCAACAACTGAGTAACTTACCAAAAATTATTTAAAATTCACACACCTGATTTTCAGAGAAGTCTTTCATCGGTCTCATTTATTGCAATATTTTCTAGCTTTGCATCCAGTATAACACAATGAAGTATCACAGTGATTTTTATCATTGCACCAGCATATACAAATACAGATCAAATGTAAATAAAATGTGCTTACAGTGGTGATCCAAACATAAAACTGCAAAGGGAATTCTCTTTGAAAGTGTAATTATTTTTCTCCATTGTACCAGGTATATATTTTTCTCTATGCCAGGTATACATATTTTTCTTCATCACATGTGACAAACATCTGATGACGTGTCACTAAGTGGGATTCATTTCCATAGAGCAACTTTGAAATGTGTGGTCCAAATACAGCATCCCAGCACATGACCTCAGCATCACTGGGTTATAGTCATGGACACAAAGATAAACCAACTTGCAAATGCGTGAGTGCAGCCCATATAGAAATCTCACTTTCAGAAGCCAGAAGGCAGGTGTTAATATGCCAGCCTTGCCAGGGCTCACATTGAACTTGACACAGATCTGAGAGTGTGACTTTCTGGAAGGCATGCTCTGTTTCAGGGTGCAGAGATGTGGAAGTTTAAGGTACATCAAAATTCGGGGTCCAAAATTGCACGCTCTGAAAACTCCGCCTGCAGAGTGTGCTGGGGCAGAGGGTTGCCCGACTGCGAACTGCATGGGGGATACGTCCCCCCATTCTCACAGCCAAAGTTCCTCCCAGGTGCAAAGGAGAAACTGTGTGAACCCTCGCAGGCCCATGAGCTTATACTTAGTTCAGAGCAGTTAAAATTCACTCAAATACCCTCATTGCATAAAGAATGAATATAGCCTCTTTAGGTTACTAGTGAACAGACGCAGAGAAGTTAGTTAAGGCAGGCCAATTTTTCTTTTTTTTTTTTGGACACAGATTCTCACACTGTCACCCAGGCTGGAGTGCAGTAGCGCAATCTCGGCTCACTGCAACCTCAGGCAGGACTATTTTTAATTATTTTTAATATCTCCAAAAGGAATCTGCACATGCACATCCATGTTTCTACAGAAATCTGCAATCGATGGCAGATCTATGTTTGCCTTTGTGTGTCCACACGAACCATTTGGCAAAGGCATCCAATGCTAACAGGGCCCACCAACTACAACGGAGGCAACAACTCTGTGGATTTTCTTTCACAGAAAGAGTAAAATTTCATTCAACTGTTCCATTTTTTGCCTCCTGTGATTCTAACAAGGAAATTTAAATAGGAAAATGTTTCAATCGTTGGAGTAAAACACTCTTTAAAAAAATAATGCTTCGAAAAGTAAAGCAAAATCTTTTACCAAAATAATTCTTTCACTTTTCAAACCGTTCTGTCCACAAGCCAGTGTAATAAACAAGTAAAAGAATCACATTCTGTCAGCTTAAAGAATGCCACTCAAATTATTACTTTTCCACTTGCCCTTAACTTGAGTGGAAGAAGCTAAGGAAAATAAATGACTCATAAATCCCAAAAGAAGATCAGTCTATGAGAAAGAGAAAATAAGGCCCTTTGGATAGTCTAACACATACATCTTTTTAATATATTAATGACAGTGGTATAGAAAGACTATGACTAAAATGCCTACCACAGTAACCTAATCAGAGTAAAACAATAAATAATATCTAAAAGAATACACTTTAACTTCTTGAAACCATTTTCTTAAAACCAACCAGTTTCTTTGGAGAGCTCTCAATAGAAGTCAGTTATCATTATCATTTGGCATAAGTGCGCTCAAGTCCACATAGTCAGCACCACCTTGCTGGATGGAAGGAAGCTGGCAGTGTCGAACTCATTCAAAATACTGCCTTAGTAATATTTATTATCATTTTAATCTAAGGCGTTGCAAAGTTACCATGAGCTAGATGAAGCGCATTCTAAATAAAATATCTGCCATAGATACATTAAGGCATAAATATTCCAGCCTTGAGCCACAAAAACTGGGGGGAAATATGCCAATTAAATAGACTATCTTTAACAAAAGGAATTAAAGAAAAACTTATCACCTAAAAATGAGACTAGTCAGCAAATACTGTAAGGGGCCCATCCACGAGGCCAAGTCTGAGGCCAGGCCTGGACCCAGTGACGTACGGATTTCTATCAGAGACCTCAGATCCAGGTCACATGAGCCTTCACAGCCCTCCCCACTGTATTCAGAAGGTGGTGGCACTAACATTGCTATAATGGAAACGCACCCCCTACTTTGCCAAAAACTGTGCCTATCTGGCATTCCTCGACTGACCCTGTCCTAGGCAGGGACAGCCCTCAGACAGCCACCCTCTGCCTAGGTTTCACAGCCCCAAACTGCACATGAACCAATAGCTACTTGCTGGGGCAGGACGGAAAGGCAGCATCGTAACTGGCATTAAGCCACAACTGAGGAATGCTTTTCACGGTACAAATGCGCCCAACTCCTCGCCTAGAAAGTGCTCCCTTCCCACTTGCTTAGAAATGTCAGCCCCAGGGTGGGGCAGAGGAGAAATGCTTCTCACTTCTCTCTGCTGTCAGGCCAATGACGACGCGCCAGGCTCCCAGGTGGAGCTGTGCACTCCCGGGAGGTTTATCCTTTAATGGGTGACAACCAGGCTCTGCACTGCTGGCAAGAGACTGCTTGGGACATTTTACGCAGAGGCAGAATGAATGTCCTGGTTTTCAAAAGGTGGCAGTGGCTCTCTCCAAAAGGTGAAGTTACTGAAGGTATCCGAACAGGGAAAGTCTGAAGAATGGCTTCTTTTCAGCAACGGGAAAACGTGGTCGACTACTTCACAGAGTCTCACATACCTGGAAGGAAAGGGACATTGTCACTGCCACTGAGTGACACCAGCTCTGCACCCAGGGCTGTATGTAGAAGTCAAGAGAGATCTACAACCTCAAGGAGCAGACAGCCTACTTATTGACATGACTGAGGCCATTCTAGAATAATTTGTTATCGATTAATTGAAAATCAGAGATAAAAACGAAGAGTAGACAAAGGAGGCATCAGAGAAGGCTCTGGGGAAGAGGTGGGTGGGACCCGACTTCACTTGAAGGACAGGTGAAGGGGAGACAGCCAAGCAAAAGACGGCAGGAGGAAGTCAGCATGGCCAAGGGATAGCACCTGCTGCAGGGGTCACATATGGGACATTGGGGGAAGAATCACAGACAAGGCACATCTTTGGAGCACCAGACAGAGATTGCTTCATTGCGCAGTGAAAAGGAGCTGGGTCCTGGGGTTAAAGAGACATTAATTTGATGTTCAGCTCTGCCATTTACTAGCTGTGTGATCATGGGCAAATGGCATAATCTATCTAAGCCAATTTCCTCCACTGTAAAGGAAGGAAAAGAAAAACTAGGCCACAGTTTTAAGGTTAATTAAATAAAATAACATATGCAACATTAAAATAATGTCTACTGGGTGCTCACATGTATCTAAGCAACAAATTATGAACACATCTTAGAGAAAAAAGCCCCAGTTGGCATGACGGTCAAGAGACCTGGGCTCTCCTGCTTGCTGTAACCTTGGACAATTCTCTTGCCCTCTCGGCGCCCTTCATCTTTATAGTGTGTGGAGGTGAATTAGAGCAGGGCTTCCCAATGCTTCCTACAACGTTCTCTTGCTCTCTTTTTATTTGCATGCCCAAAAATATGTTGCATGTTAGTTTCTGTGGCTTATACTATGAAAAGAAAGTTGCTATATTGAATATGCATGTTCAGACCTCCAGGCACCTCCCAACTGAGATTCTGGCACACCCAGTCCTCTGCCAGCCATCCCCAGATTCCTCCTTGACAGTCACTGATCCCTGTCTAGTTCCAAATTGCTAAGAACCTAAATTGCATGTTCTGAAGTATAAAATAATGTATTAAATGAGGCTGAGTGTGTCTATTTAATAAAGGACCTCCAAAGGACTTTTGAGAAACAGTGTGCTTGCACAAAATGGAAAAACGATGTCTCCTAATATAAAACCAAGAGTTACGTCTTTCCTGGGGATTCAAACAAACAGACAGATTTTTAAAATACCTCCCGGCTTTAAGGCTTATTTGTCTGAGGTTTGTGGCTGCGGCAGGAGGGCCCCTCCCTGCAGGCTTGACTGCAAGGCTGCGGCGGGCACTGGAACCAAACCCACTCTCACGCTCTCTGAGCGGCCAGGCCAAGTGTCATCTGCGCGCCTGCCCCAGACCGACCTCCACGCGCAGGGCTCCTCCGGAGCAGGCAGAGCCTATGCACAGACGCTCACAAACGAAAGGGAGAAAGAACTGAGCTCCTCCCCCTGTGTGGCCCCATCCATGTGAAGACATTTCAGATGACCGTCCCAGTTCTGAACGACAAGCACCTACTTGGCTCAGAAATAGCTATACCAAGCTCAGTGCCAGAGAAATGTAAGCTCCCTGGGGAGGAGATTTGCTCTCTCACAGAACCTGAGAACCACCTCAGTCCAGGTGTAAAACGACAACATCCCCGGGCAATGAGTAAAGTCTGCAGAGCTCCACCCCAGGCCAAGCCACGGGCGAGGTGTGCATTTTAACCCCAGAGCCTCTGTCCATGCAGTGACCTCAGAGGCCACCTAGCCAAACCCTCTCAGACGCTGGAGTCCCTTTTCCATGCACCTCATGGCAAGACCTGCCACGTTCCCATTCCTGGACAGTGTCTCATTGGTTGAAAGTTCTTTTTGATCCTGATATGTTTGTCTGTGTCCCCACCCAAATCTCATCTTAAATTCCCACGTGTTGTGGGAGGGACTCAGTGGAAGTTAACTGAATCGTGGAGGCAGGTCTTTCCCAGGCTGTTCCCGTGATAGTGAATAAGTCGCATGAGATCTGATGGTTTTATAAGGGGCAGTTTCCCTGCACGAGCTCTCTTTCTGCCTGCTGCCATCCATGTAAGACATGACTTGATCCTCCTTGCCTTTGACCATGATGGTGAGGCCTCCCCATTTTTTCTTTTTTTTTTTAAGATGGAGTCTCACTCTGTCACCCAGGCTGGAGGGCAGTAGCGCGATCTTGGCTCACTGCAACCTCCACCTCCCGGGTTCAAGTGATTCTCCTGCCTTCGCCTCCCAAGTAGCTGGGACTACAGGTGCAAGCTGCCATGTCCGGCTAATTTTTTTTTTTTTGTATTTCTAGTAGAGATGAGGTTTCACCGTGTTGGTCACGCGGGTCTTGAGCTCCTGACCTCAGGTGATCCACCTGCCTCAGCCTCCCAAAGTGCTGGGATTACAGGCGTGAGCCACCGCGCCCGGCCTAAATCCTTTTTCCTGTATAAATTACCCAGCCTTGGGTCCCTGTCTTTATTAGCAGCCTGAAAACAGACTAACACAGATCCTAAACAGAAACCCACTAGGTCCTCTCCAGCCTGGGGAATGAGGGGGGAGCAAGAACAAGACATTGTCACAGTCAGCCACTTAGAATAGAGGAGGCAGCAGAAACTGCAAGGAAGGGTTAAGAAAGGAATCAAGTTCCTCCTGTTTTTCTGCCAATCAGGAAGCAGCCTGACACTGACTCGCCTTCTACAGGAGGGAACAGGGCCTTGGCTCCATCCTCCCCTCTCTGCACAAACCTTGAGGACTGCTTGGGTACTGGCATGACTGTAGGGTTAGAGGAGTCTTGTGGGGCAGCCCCAGGACTCCTGTTAGTCTAGAACTGCCCTCAGTTCTCTGACACTCAATTAGAATCCAACTGGTATAAGGACCATCTTGAAAGTAAAACTCTGCCCTAGAGGGAACTTAGCTCTCTATCTATCTAAAATCACAGGAGCTACACGGAGAAAACCAATCCATAGGAATCTCCTAGAACCAAATTCCCCCAGTCTAACTCCTCCAGATAAAGAGGACCCCCTTGGGCTCTCTGGGGTCTCTAAGGCTAGAGGCTTTTTTTTTTTTTTTTTTTTTGGAGATGGAGTCTAGCTCTGTTGCCCAGGCTGGAGTGCAACGGCGTGATCTAGGCTCACAGCAACCTCCACCTCCCAGGTTCAAGCGATTCTCCTGCCTCAGCCTCCTGAGTAGCTGGGATTACAGGCATGCACCACCACATCCAGCTAATTTTTCTATTTTTAGTAGAGACAGGGTTTCCCCATGTTGGTGAGGCTGGTCTTGAACTCCCAATCTCAGGTGATCCGCCTGCCTCGGCCTCCCAAAGTACTGGGATTACAGGCGTGAGCCACCGCACCCAATCTGCCAGAGGCTCTTTTCCAGGTCTGCACAGACAAGACCAGAAGAGGTGTAGTCTCTGGAATGGACAAGACAGGAAGACAAGGGTCTGCCTGGGCTGACGTCACCCAGTGGGCCCACCTCCCAACAACATGGAATGAGGAAGTGCTCTCCATTCTAAGAAGTTAGGAACCCGACGGGGGCAGGATAAAGTCAAGAGTGATTCTAAGTACACAAGCATGCCTCATTAGAAAGAGTAATCCCATTTAGCCCACTGACTCAGGAAAACTGGGCTTTGACCAAAAAATATGAGGGGAATTCTTAACAATTACACAGCAATGTCTCTGGTAAGAAACATTTGGTATGTGAAGAGATATACAGTTCCTCATCTTTAAATATAGCTTCACATATTTCAGTTTGGTTACATTTCTCATTCACATTCTAGGCTTTCAAACCTAACTTGGCAAATCTAAACTACTAGTTTTCAAATTCATTCAATTCCATTCTGTAGCAGAATTTAACCACGAGTTTAAATTTTAGACCCAGAGGGGATCTGATTCAATTCCAGCTATCTAAAAATTATGTTTTGGACAAAATACAAGGAGTTGAAATACATTTCTTCATTATAAGAATTAGAGATTAACATCCAGGCAGCAAAGGGGAAGAGGTACACCACGAACTGGGAAGCGCCATTTTAAGATAATGGTACTGATATAATAATCACATAAAACATGTACAATACTCACGATGAGATGTTGGTCTTCGCATGTTCCTGTACCAGCTCTCCTTTAGGGTTGACGGTAAATATTCTATTCAAAGACACTCCTACTTGCTTGTATGAATACACATCCTATATGTGGAAAAGGTGATTTAAAGTGTTCATTAGAAAAAAAGAGTTCATTGTAAAAACAAGTCCATGGTATTTCTGATTTGATGAAATATCAAATTTTCATTAACCAGAGCTCTACCTCAAAGTGGTGCAGTGAAAGAATATCCTTTGATGGGAAACTGTTCAATTAGTTTTGCTCTCTGGGCCTCAACTCCCTCATCTGTTCAAGGACTGAGTTAAAGAAAAGACAACCTATCACGCTGCGCAGTTCTAACATTCCTTCAGGTTATTCTCTGACCCATATTCCTACTTCATGAAAATCTCCCATAACTTTCAAAAGTAGGACTTTCCGATGGACCAGTTAGTACCCAACTACATTCTCTAGAATACTTAGCTTTCTAGTAAATTTGGGCATACGTGCAAAATCTCAAAGCGCTTCTTTCATGATACGAGACAACACTAGACGTGAGATGCTGAATTCACCATCATGGTTAGGACTAATTTTGCGGTTCCTTTCTGGTAGAAAGAACCTAATCCGATTAAATGTTCCGCTTTACTGCTTTAATGAATAATTTAGAATTTGGAGTTTTAAGTCCCACATCTCAAGCTTTGACCCACCTGCCAACCTTCAAAGAACCCTGGAGGCCATAAGACAATTTGTAATCCCCTTCCCTTTAGATGTAGGCAAGTGGCTCTTCACCAGGCTACTGCTTCTGGGATGAGAATCTGACTCTACATATAGTTCTAGGATAGGGCTTTCAGATGACAACAACCAGAAAAGACAGTCATTTCAAGGGTTTTTCCATACCCAATCTACTACTTACAGCCGGTCGGTTTCCAAAAGCAGCATAAAAGGGTTCTGTATTGGGGAAAAACAGGTTTTTGATGTCTGTCAAACACTGGACTTTAAACTTTTCTGGCTTCTTTTCAATCACTTCTCTGTTAAACAAATAAATAATAGATTAACATGAGAGGCTAAGCTGCCTTTAGCATTAAACTGTTTTTAGCTGACAAAGCTGCCACAACACTAAGAAAACTCAAATCTTCAAAAGTCTAGTGTGTGTCAGGCAGTTCAGACATCCCAGAAAAGCACGAGATAGAAAGTAAACCCATACTTTCAAGTCTTTCTACAAAGAAAACACCAAGGATGAGCCATTTCACCAAGAGTTCTCCTCGTCACCCAGGAAACAAAGAATGACAGAGCATAAAAACAAAAAGGAACATCTCTAAATTAATTCGATGAGGCTAGCATAACCTTAAAAACAAAACCTAAAAAAGAAAAGTATGGGCAAAGTATGGACCAATCTTATTTGGAATATAAGTGCAAAAATTCTGAAATACACATATATATATATACACACACGTGTGTGTGTATGTGTGTGTGTATGCACAAATTGTAGCAGTGTATAAAAGCTGGGTTTATTCCAGGAATGAAATAGCAATTTAATATTTAAAATCAATATAATATAACATATTATCAAGGTTAAAAGAGAAAAACATGATCATCTCAACAGATACAAAAAGGATATTTGATACCAGTTCCCTCCCAACTTCAAATTCATTTTTTAAAATATTTAAATTTAAAAAGATGATTTGATACAAGTTAACATCTAATCCAGATGATAACTCCAACCAGGAATGGAAGGGAATGCTAAAAAACCTAGAGTGAACATCTTATTAACAGTGAAATAATGATGGTCTGTATCACCATGGCAATTCACTGCTGTACTGCCTGCTCTATCAAATGCAATAACGTAAGAAAAATAAATAAAAGTTATATATATTAGAGAGAATTAGGAGGAAAAATTGTCATCACAAAAAACAAATATGCATATTAAAAAGCTGAACCTACACATGAATTACCAGAATTAAAAAGGCTCTAATAAGATTAACAAGTCAATGTACAAAAAAAAAATCAATGTACAAAAACTAATCACATTTTCATGCATCTGAAACAAGTAGAAAAGGTAATTGTGTAAACAGTATTTTAAATTAAATTTTAAAATATAAAATGTCTAGAAATAAACCTAACATAAGATGTGCCAGACCTTTATGGCTAAAATTATAAAACTTTACTAAAATACATTAGGAAAGACCTACACAAGTGAAGAAATAGACTATACTCTTGGATTGGAAGATCCGATATAATTTTGAGATATTAAGTCTTCCTAAATTGCTCTACAGATTCGCTGCAATTTCAGTCAAACTCATAACAGAGTCTTGGGTGTTTTGATGCAATTTGAGTCTAGAAGCTACGAAAACGAGCAGAAAGCCAGGCCTAGCACTTCCGATGCTGGGAAGGTGAGGAGCTTCTGAGCTGTGGGAGACAGGACACTGTGGCCTTGGCCAATTCGTCCAGGCCTTTGCCAGTGGAACAAAACAGAAAGCCCCAAAACAGAACCACACATTCACAGATGCTTGCTTTATGACCACAATGGCATCTCGGAGCAGCAAGGACAGGGCAGTCTTTTTAGCATGTGGTGCTGGGACAAATGAATATCCATGTAGGGAAAAAAGATTAAATTGCACCCGCACCTCATTCTACCTAAATAAATCCATTCTTAGTGGATTATAGACCCAAATGTGAAAGCAACACCTTCAGATAAAATACAGGATTGTCTTCATGCCCACACGTCAGAGAAGACTTTGGTAATACACAAAAAGCACAACTACAGAGGAAACAATACACTCAATGACATAAAACTAAGTTTATTTTCATCAAAAGCTATGAACTGGGAAAAGATCCCCACAGCACTCCTGACAAAGGCTAAGTGATCACCACCCTGTGCTGAGGGCTTTTTTCTGCCCACTGCACCACACACATATCCACCCACCACATTCCCCTCCTTCATTCTAATTCAAAACCGAGCGGTAGAATCACAACTGCACCCAGTCCAAGAGTTGTGCTAAGGAAGGTCATTTGTGTGCCCATCAATGATAGACTGGATAAAGAAAATGTGGCACATATACACCACGGAATACTATGCAGCCATAAAAAAGAATGAGCTCATGTCCTTTGCAGGGACGTGGATGAAGCTGGAAGCCATCATTCTCAGCAAACTAACACAGGAACAGAAAACCAAACACTGCGTGTTCTCACTCATAAGTGGGAGTTGAACAATGAGAACACATGGACACAGGGAGGGGAACATCACATACCGGGGCCTATTAGGGGGTGAGAGGGCAAGGGGAGGGAGAGCATTAGGACAAATACCTAATACATGTGGGGCTTAAAACCTGGATGACAGGCTGAGGGGTGCAGCAAACCACTATGGCACATGTATACCTATGTAAAAAACTTGCACTTTCTGCACATGTATCCCAGAACTTAGAGTAAAATTTAAAAAAAAAAAAAAAAAAAGGAAGGTCATTTGCGTCAGGGCAGACTTGGCTAGCAATTCTAGAGAACTCCACGGGACAGCTAGCACATGGAATGGCTGTGGCTTGATGGCAGCCCTGGGAAGGACCAGGCTGGTGGCCACTTGCCACAGGAGCCCTTTGGCCTTCCAAGAGGACATACCAACTATGTGATTTAGGGTTTTTAAAATAATTCCTTCCAGGGAAAAAGCAATATACCTTGGACAATGATATTTAAATAAGAAAATGAGAAAAGGATCACTTTAAATGTATAGATAGCGTTAGGATGTCAGAGTAACAATGTCGACTTTTTGCTTGGCCTAGCAAAGCCTTACTACTTAACACAGGCTGATGAATGGCTTGTTGCAAATTGTCAGCATAGCTTAGGGACACAATTTCATTAAAATATCAGGATTTCTATGGAGATCAATGCTGTTACGATAGCTCTGAGGACTTGAAATACACTAGGTTGTGCCTGACTTTTCTCCCCTAGAACATGCGTGTCTCAGTTTGAGATCCTTTACTATAGGAAAAAAGCTACTGCTTACACAAAACAATGCTGTGATGGAAAAGGTACCTACAGAGCTAAAGGAAAATACACAAGAATCAACACGGCATTGGGGGCCCATTTAGATTCTTCCATTGTTTGCATGATTAGCAGCAGCAAACAGTTCATGTGGTCTTCAAATTCAGGCAGAATCACACCAATGACATTCATAAAGACCAAGTCTTTATAATCAGCCTTCAGCAGGGCCCAACGTCCCATGGTTGACCACAATAGATTTTGCTTTGAGAGGTGTCTAGTAAATTGCCCTGGGCCTCCAACTACAGGGACATCCAGGGTTTCCTTCCTCTAATTCCATGGGACCAGAGTTAGTCTCGCTTAGCTACCTTGATATGGCCCAGTAGATGAAGGGAGGAAGGCAATGAGAAATTGGCTAGTGGTCTGTTAGAGGACCCTTAAAACAAGCAGTGTTCCCAGAACTCTAAGACAGAAAATAACAAGTATGATGGGTGGCAAAAGCCAGGTGGATGATGGTGGTTGGTAGACGGGCCACTTAAGGATCCCTAAGGAGATGAGATAGAGGCTCATTGTCCAACGGACATTAAGATTCAGCCAGGCTACTCAAGAAGAGATGGAGCAGGAGAGTGACCCAGAAAGAGGGGAACAGCATGTGCAAAGGCTCCAAGCAGAGACAATTGTCTGGGAGACACAGACTGAGATGCAGAGACGAGAGAAATGCGCCTGGAGAGGAGGGGAGGCGCGGGCCATGAGGAGCCACCAGGCGCCAAGCTCCTGAGTCTGGACTTGGCCTGAAAGCCGTGAGGAGCCAATGCAGATGTGGACCTGTGTTTGGAATGATTTTCCTGGTGCCAGCTATGGAGCATGGATATTGGTTGGAGAAGACCAGTGAGGAAGCTATTCTTACAAAAACTGCAGTTAGGAAGAGAGAGGGTCTGAACAGCCCCACAGATGTAGGTGTAGGGAGCAGGCCTGGTACCTGTGCAGGGCAGAGAAGAGGCTGCTGGGACTCAGCAGCAGGGGCCCCTGGGGCAGCACCGTGCCCCTCTCGTTGACCCAGTGCAGGTAGCCCCGCGTCATGTCCGCCATCCCGATGGCACGGGCAGAGCAGTAGAGAAATTTATATCCGTTCCTGAAAGACATAAAACATTTATATTTCATGGCATCAGAAAATGGAAACTTTTTGCATTCACAAATCCTGATCCAGATCTGTTCTGAAGAACGGCACTGTTTCAAGTTCCCCCACATACAAAAGTCCACATTCTACAAAATCTTGCTTACAATTGAGAAATAAGCTTAAATACATTTCACTGTAATTCACTAAGCACTTTTGCGTTCCCCACTTCGCTTAATCCTCAGGAGAACATGGCTAGATGAGTATTTCCCTCTGGTTTTACTGCTATGGAAACAGGTTCAGATGGATGAAACTGGTTCATCTGCCTGCGCCTGAGCCCTTCGTACTCCCCCTGGTCCCAGCTCTTGGCTAGAGCCCCTGCGACAAGTCCACAGCCACCTGCCAATTCACACACTTTGCTCCAGCATTTGCTTCATTTGCCCCTACACACACCCCATTAAATTCCTCCTCTCTTTTGGGTAATTCACATCAGCACATAAATATTCTGCAATCCCTCATTTCATCCTAAAAACAAGCCAAGCCAGAACAACCACACACACACACACATGCACACACGCGTGCATGCACACACACGCCAAAACATCCTTAGTCTCTCTTTGGCTAAGATACCATTTCTCTGTTCCCTTTTGTAGTAAAATTCTTCCAAAAAGCTGAGTATACGCATTGAGTCTACTTCTTCACCTTTCTCACTCCCAGCAGACTCTCATTCTCTCGTTCCTTTCCTTGCTTTCCCTGCACAGGTCACCTTGATGCCCATCTTGCCAAACCCTGGTATCAACTCTCAATTCTTGTAGCAATGGACTCCCCAGTAGCCTCTGCCTCGGGGGTTCGTTCCTTCTCCCAGAGCACCTGAGTCACTCAGCCCCCAGGACTCCACAGCGTCCGGATGTTCTCCTCTTCAGCAGCCACCCCTTCCCAGACACGGCGGCTCGACTGCTCCCATCTGCACTGCCAGTCTCAAAAACGTACAAGCGCCCAGGGTCTCAGGCCTCATCGCTCCACACCCCCTACACTCCCTAGAGGATCTGGGGATCTCACCCACTTCCACGGCTCCAAATGCCATGTCTAGACTGAAGCAACACAACTATTCTATGAATGCAACTTTGTTGCATTAGCAGGACCCCATCTCACTTTTTTTTTTTTTTTGAGAGAGCCTTGCTCTGTCCCCCAGGCTGGAGAGCAGTGGCGTGATCTTGGCTCACTGCAACCTCTGCCTCCCAGGTTCAAGCAATTCTCCTGCCTCATCCTCCCAAGTAGCTGGGATTGCAGACATGCACCACCACGCCCGGCTAATTTTTGTATTTTTTGTAGGGAGCGAGTTTCACCATGTTGGCCAGGGTGGTCCCGAACTCCTGACCTCAGGTGATCCACCTGCCTTGGCCTCCCAAAATGCTGGGATTACAGGCATGAGCCACTGAGCCTGGCCCCATTTCACTTTTTTTTAACCATCAAAAATTTAGTGTGTAGAATGAAAGGTGCTCTAAGTATAAAAACTTGGTATCAAGTTTCAAAGTCTATTATAAAAAAAAGAAGGTATATTTCATTAATCATTTTCATATTGATTATATCTCTAAGTGATATCATTTTGAATATGTTGGATTAAGTAAAATATATTATTCAAAAATTTTTAAACACTGTCTATACACTGATATCTCCCAAACGCATGGACCCCGTCCAGACCCCTCTCCCAAGCTGCAGCTACTACGAACTCCACATTATGCCCACTGTGCAGTACAGGCTCACTGTGGACCCCATAGTACTCATCATACTCCAAAATGGGTACCTCCAAAACCACACACACCACGGCGGCTCCTCCCCAACTCACCCCGAGACTCCTCGGGAGCCCGTGTTGTAAGTAGCAAGTGGCAAGTGGCACTCTCCTAAGCCAGGGGTGACGTCAAACCCTCAGGGGCCCCACTGGTGTCTCCTTGCCCTCAGCCCCCTGCCATACAATCAGCAGGTCCTCTCTGCTCCACCACTGATGGCCACCCAAACCGCCCCTCAGCACCACCCAGTGCTCCCACCACGTCCACACTGCACGGCCTCCTGGCCTCCGTTGCTGCGACAATCTTGAATGACTTCCCTGCTGCTATCCCGACTCCACGTGGTGCTCTAAGAAAACGTAAAGCGTAGCCCACTCACACTCAGAACCCTCCCGAGGCTGCACCTCTCGCAGACATCGTCCAAACCCTTCACTGTGGCCCGTAAGACCAAGAAAACCTGGCCCCCACCTTTCTCTCCAACCCCAACCCCATCTGCAATGACTTCCAACTCCTCATTCCTGGCAAACCACACAGGTGTTCCTATCCTTCCTCCAACTCGCCACGCTCATCTGTGCTGGCACCTGCCGATGCCGTTCCTCCTGCCTGGAACACCTTTCCCCCAGTCTGCGGGGACTGCTCACACCCTCACCTCATCTAGGTCTCCGCTGGATCTCGCCTCTCCAGAGGGCCCTTCCCTTGACCTCCCCTACACGATGAAACACACACTCCCTCACTCCTCACCCAGGCACTGGCCCTCGCTCTGCCTTCCCTCTCCTCCTAGCACTGATCACTAATACGACGTTACAGTCCCTTATTCAACTGTATCTCTCATTCATCCATAAACTCCATGAGGACAGGGACTTTGTCCCATTTTTTGCTACAACCCCAGTACCAAAAACAGTGCTTAACTTATAGCAGACACTTAGTGAATATTTGCTGAATGAGTGAATCAACTACTCGCTTCCTATCCAACGTATTGCTCTACCATAAATATTTTATAATGGCCAATGGACTTGTTTCAAAAACTGCTCAATAATATGTTCTTTAAAACTAAGAAACAGGAAAGTTTTAAGACAAAAAGAATCTAGACATAAGGGCTTATCTGGAATACAGGGATGCATCTGAAAATCACAGTCTTTTTAATTTCTTTTTTTCTCTCTCTCTCTCTTTTTTGAGACAGAGTCTCGCTCTGTCACCAGGCTGGAGTGCAGTGGCATGATCTCAGCTCACTGCTACCCCTGCCTCCCGGGTTCAAGCGATTCTCCTGTCTCAGCCTCCTGAGTAGCTGGGACTACAGGCATGCAACACCACACCTGGCTAATTTTTTGTATTTTTAGTAGAGATGGGGTTTCACTATATCGGCCAGGATGGTATCAATCTCTTGACCTCGTGATCCGCCCATCTTGGCCTCCCAAAGTGCTGGGACTACAAGCATAAGCCTCCGCACCCGGCCAATCAATAATTTCTAAATATCTTTGTATTTTAGCCATCTAATTAATACAACCTTTAAAAAGAAATCACTACTTCCATGTATAGCTCTTCACATCAAAGTCCTAAAAGCTGCCACCCGCAGAGATCTAAGATGCTAATCTACACAAAACTGGATTGTCAAATATATTTCACAGTTGGGCAATGCCACTGAGTTACTGTCAGCGTGCCAGCAGCTGGAAAGCCAGCTCAAGAGTGACCTAATGGGGGAAATGCTTGCTGGTGGAAGAGCCTTCCCTCCCGCCTTCAACAAAAGCTGTCTGCAATGCCAACAAGTGCTCCCATCAAATGCTCAGGCAGCACTAAGTCTCCATGGTGCCCCTCACAGGGAAGACCCCTCACTCAGGAGGGCAACCAGTGGCAGGACATGCCCCACAGGCCAGCCCAGTTGAAGTCCCTGCTCAACCTGTAGGCTCCTTCCACGGTCCCTTCAATGCACACTCACTCACTAGGCGCTCCTGTGCCAGGCTGCACACGGGGTCTGGGGTGCCCACAGGGCATGGCACAGCCCTGCCCTACAGAAGCAGAGAGTGCTTGGGGAAAATCAACAATTACCCAGCAGGACAGGTGGGATCCAGGGATAGGAAGTGCCAGTAGATAACGGTGCGATACACACACACATCACTCCTGTTCCTCTAGCATTCTCAGCAACTGGAACACCAGAACGGGGAAAAAAAAAAGAGGGATCCATGCCCAGGCTTGGTGTAAACAGTTTTCTCCCCTGCCCTAATCTCTGCATCCCTCTTAAGACACTGACTCAGGGAGATTTAAATAGTTTGGAAAGATTACCTTTGGGAGCATTCTGCAAGATAAGCTTCTACACTGGAGTTTCTCAACACTGACATCTGAGACGGGAGGAGTGTCTGTTGGGGAGCGAGGCCCCCACAACGCCGCATCATGGGATATGCAGCACCACCCTGGGTCCACCCACTAAGGGTCAACAGCATGCCCCAGTTATGTCCATCAGAAGCATCCCTGGACACTGCCATATGTCCATCCGTTGAGAGCCACTGCTGTAGAGAAAAATGACTCTGTGGCCCCATGTGCCATCCTAAGGGGAGAGAGGGTCACCAGCCACCTTGAGAAAGGAAGGCCCAGCACCACTCAGGCTTGGTGAGTCACCTCCCAGGCACTCTGCAACCTGGTTTCTGCCTACTCTCCTGCTTCATCTTTTACCCACCCCACCGTCTGCACCGGAGCCTCCCTTTCAGTGAGCCCACCCAGCACCTGCTCATCTCCCAGCCTCCCCTCTCGCTCCTACTTCCACCTGTGGTGAGCTTTCCTCTCCTTTGAAACCCTGCTCCTCCAGGGAGACTCAGCTGAGTGCCACCTTCTCACAGCGCCCTCCTCTGACACCTCTGGTCAATCAAAATTAACTTCTCCTTGACATATGTCCAACAAAAACCGGCATCTTCCTCGCTCGATCTGCCCCTCACTGCCTCATTACAGGGACCCCTAAGTGTCTCCTCCCACATTACCACAAGCTTCTTGAAGGGAGAGACTGCTCAGCACCCCCGACGGCACTTAGGACAGCTCCTGGTGCAACCACAGTCTAGCGGATCCCTCTGAGTTTGGGCTGAGGTTTGGCTTGGAAAAGCAAAACACACTCTTGTGCAATCCACACAGCCAGGAGCAGAGCATTCCCAGGTTAGCAGTGACCTCAGGGGTCACCTAGCCTAATCTTCTCATTTTACAGAAGAGCAAACCAAAGCTCAGAGTAGGTACTCGGTCCCAGGGCCCAGTGTGAGCTAATGGCTGCCGCTTCTGGGATCCCAGCCCGACTCCCAATCAGACCTTCTATTTACCACATCATCATATCTCTTACTGGCAGAGAGCAATGACTGCAATAAATAAAGAAGTGCTGACATGAAAGAAAGAACTGCTGCAGGCAGGAGAATAAAAAAGATCTAGGCCGGGCGCAGTGGTTCACGCCTGTAATCCCCGCACTTTGGGAGGCTGAGGTGGGCAGATCACCTAAGGTCAGGCATTGGAAACCAGCCTGGCCAACATGGTGAAACTCTGTCTCTACTAAAAATACAAAATTAGCCGGGCATGGTGGCATGTGCCTATAATTCCTGCTACTTGGGAGGCTGAGGCAGGAGAATCGCCTGAACCTGGGAGGCGGAGGTTGCAGTGAGCCAAGATCATGCCATTGCACTCCAGCCTGGGTGACAAGAGCAAAACTCCATCTCAAAAAAAAAAAAAAAGACCCTAACAAGTCTGCTACGGATGCCTCTCATTTTCAGTCCACTGGCTTGGGACACCACACACCTAGGCCCCAGCAGAGCTAACGAACCTGGAGAAACACGGTAAGTGTTCTTTTCCCTAAGTCATAAAAACACTGGCTTCTGGTTACATGAATATAAAAGCATGTATGAAATAAGGTCAAAAATTCAAACAATTATTGCCCAAATTTAGGCCCCAAAGGACCCATTAGCTCAATGATTTAGATCTTTTAGGCAACAGTCCTTCTTGACTTTCCTTCTACTTTTGAGTACACCTGAATCTGAAAGCGGTTCCTGTATCTCCCATTTGTATTTATTCTGTTTCATCAATACTCAAGCCAGCTTTATACCCTCTCTATGAACAAGGTGACAATTAGCCTTATGGATCATTTCTCATGGGCTGACTAGATCCAAACAAGTAATTAACTTCAGCAGAAAACAAAATTGTCCTTATTTGCTGTTGTTTTAGGCAAGTGGTTAACTGCAAGACTGGCTTTCTCTCTCTCTTTTTTTTTTTTAGACGGTGTCTTGCTCTGTCGCCCAGGCTGGAGTACAATAGTGCGATCTCAGCTCACTGCAACCTCCACCTCCAGGGTTCAAGCAATTCTCCTGCCTCAGCCTCCCAAGTAGCTGGGATTACAGGTGCCCACCAACACATCCGGCTAATTTTTGTACTTTCAGTAGAGATGGGGTTTCAGCATGTTGGCCAGGCTGGTCTCAAACTCCTGACCTCAAGTGATCCACCTGCCTCGGACTCCCAAAGTACTGGGATTATTCGTGTGAGTCACTGTGCCCAGCTGAAGACTGGTTTTTTCATTAGACAAATACGACAGTGCATAAAATGTAAGTCGTACCCAAATTCAAGGGAAGCAATGTCAGGAAAAAGTTCACAAACCCTCATGTAAATGGCATCTTTTTCCTGGTACCCAGTATGAGAACCATTTCTCTGTTTCTCTAGAAATCACAATACAGATTCAAAAGAATGATGGCAGTCATTAGAACAGCGGGCCACAGCCTTGGTCAATTCTTAGCCTGACGGGTCTCCCAGCGGTGGCTGCTAAGGCCATCATGTGAGGAGGGTTGAGACAGGCTGCCAGGATGGGAATTACTTTCCTCAGTGGTCGGCTCCGGGGGCTGCCATCGTGTCCAGCCTGTCCTCCATGATGGGGACCAAGGCCAACAAGCCAGGCCCAAGCCCTCCGGTATCCACATAGAATCCAGCAAGTCCAGGGACAGGGAAGAGGCCAGAGCTGACTAGGGTCACCGATTGTGGCCTCAGGACTGTGGCATCTGAGCCAGGCATTAAAGGCTGCAAAAATATTGAGAGGCAAAAATCAGAGGGGAAGCCATGTCAAGCTGAGGCCACCACATAGCAAAGGCAGGAAGATGGGGACGGAGTGCAGAGGAGGAAGAGAGTATCTGGATTAGAGCAGGAAGGGCTGAGAAATAGCAGCTGAAAATAAGGGCTTGGCAGAAGGCTGGGACCTGAAAGTGCCAGGTTTCAAATGCCACGCCAAGGAGCTGGTACCTCCTCCTACGATGCTGAGCAGGGAACCCTGAAGGTCGTGGCAAAGCTGCCCTGAAGATGGGTTTTCGGAAGCCCTGGCCATCCTGCAAATCACACAGGCCTGACTGGGTGCCCTGGACAACACACACATCCAACTCAATGAGCAGGCAACTGTTGGGTCTCCACGTGACATCATGCTCCGGCCTTTCAACCAAAGTGATAGCACAGGAAGTGTACAGCAGTTATCTGCAGGTGCAGACAAACAGGTTTCACTCATTCTAAACCAACCAGTCAAAGAATGGTCAGGGGTTCTTCAGTAAGTCACACAGCTTTATTTTTCAAGAAGATCTCTCTTCTGAGAAAATCCAAGAGACAAATGAAGACCCAAAAAAAAAAAAAAAATTAAAAAGCAACAGTGCTTGTTTAATGTTACAGTAAGGACGGAAATAGATTTATGTTCCAAAAACCAAATGAATCAGGCTGTGCACTACTCAATAACCTGACCCATGAGGGTTTCTTTCCTTCAACTAAAAATAGATGCAATTTTCAGTGTCACACAAGTCAAGGCAGCTCATGAGTAGATTAATCCTTCTAAATGAAAGGTCAGCCCATGGTGAGGCTGCAGGGAGGGGACGCTGCACGTACGCCGTCTACAGGCGCACAGACTGGGATAACCTTTTTAGAGGGCAATTTGGCAATATTGATCAAATCTTTAAACGTGCTCATCCTTTGACCCAGCAATTCTACTCCTGGGAATCTACTTTACAGCAGGACTTCCCTAAGTGTACGTGCCTTCTTTATTTATTTATACATGCATTATATATCATAAGCATTGTATGTGAACGCTTACTGCATCGCTGTTGGCAAGAGGGGAAAAAGTGGCAACTACCTACACGTTCATCAATAGACGGCGAGTTTAAGAAAGTATGGTGTATCTAGACGACAGGGTTCTGCCCAGCAGCCAAAAGAGTAAGGTAAATATTACATCAAATGAAACAAAAAGATATGATGAATAATTAAATAATGTGAGTGTATATGTGTGGGAGTGTTAATTTTTTTTTTTTTTTTTTTGAGATGGAGTCTCTCCCTGTCACCCAGGCTGGAGTGCAGTGGCGTGATCTCGGCTCACTGCAAGCTCCGCCTCCCGGGTTCACGCCATTCTCCTGCCTCAGCCTCCTGAGTAGCTGGGACTACAGGCACCCGCCACCGCGCCCGGCTAATTTTTTGTATTTTTAGTAGAGATGGGGTTTCACCATGTTAGGCAGGATGGTCTCAATCTCCTGACCTCGTGATCCACCCGTCTCGGCCTCCCAAAGTGCTGGGATTACAGGTGTGAGCCACCGTGCCCAGCCCAAATTTTTTAAGTTCAGCAAGATAGAACCAAACTGTTCATAGTAGTTCTACTTTTAAGGAAGGGAATAGCTTGGAGCAAGGCAGGGAGGAGGGTGATACAACCTGTGCACTTTAAAGTTTCTATAATCTTGGCCTCTTTTATTAATATATTTATGTCTTAAGAAGTATGTATAACTTTTGTATGAATAATTTTTAAAGATGAAATCTAGAAAAGTAAAGTCAAACCAATGAGCCTGGGCATCTAAGATGACATCTGAAGCTTTTTAAATGTGTATATTTATTTTCTTAGAGAGATGGGGGGTCTCACTATGTTGCCCAGGCTGGATTTGAACTCCTGGGTTCAAGCAATCCTCCCACTTCAGCCTCCCAAGTAGCTGGGACTACAGGCATGTGCCCGACAAAATCTGAAGCTTTTAATCCCACCAGGATATAAGGTTCTCTCTCCAAGCTACCATTTTTCTACCGGATCATAAAGTCCCAGGTCAGAGACTTACCTAGTTCATGGCAATCCCAGGCACGTGCCCTAGGATGAGGCACTAACAGGCCCTCAAGGAATGCTGGACGGATGAATGCAGGGCAGGGAAATACAGTTCATTCATCTGTGTTCACGGAGTTCTAGAAACAGCTCTGGATGGTGGCCCATTCCCTACCATCACCAATGTGGGCTAGAGATGAGCAAACAAGGTTGGGAACCACAGGCCTGGGGTTTCCATCTTGACACTCACTACATGTGAATGTATCTCGCTCAGCCTCCTCACCACGGAGAGACAGCGCTGCCCTGATTCAGGCAGAGGCACCTTCCAGCTCTAACTGGCTGGAGAACAGAATGCTGTGGAGGGGGAGATTTCGCTCGCATGGGAGACTTGAGGCCACAAAAGGCTGGAGAAGGCATGACTGAGTGGGAGAGAGGCTTGGGCCCGGCAAGCTAGAATGGGGGCGTTTCGGGGCGACGTGGAGAATCCCTGCAGGGCTCTGAACCCTGGAGCCACACGAGAGCAATGGGAATTTGGATAAATCACGTTAGTTCTTCTCATTAATCTCACTCATCTAAACACAGAAATGGTATTATGTGCTTTTCAGAATCGCTGTAAGATTTAAGTGAAGTAACCCATGTACCCAGCACAGAACAGCAGCCGGAGAACCCATCTCCCACCTGATGTCTGGGGCTGAGGGCCCCCACAGTGGGCACTGTTCTGTTTTGGGCCGCTTGCTGGAGCACTCCACAGACCAGGTGGACACTATGTACACTGCTGGTTGGCTCGCAAGGCCTGCAATGCTGACAAAACTTGCCTGGAAACTGCAACTTTTTAGCCTACAGAAAATCACTTGGCATATATAACATATAAGCTCCTATTTCTTCATCTGGCTACCTCTGCCATCCCTCAGGATGAACTAAACCTCAATCTCACCCCTAACGCTGCCACCATCTGTGTTCTCCTAGTAATCAATTCCCTTATACTTCGCTCCTTGTTTCTTGGTATTGAATTCAAATTTAGAGTTGCTGGGATTCACTTTCACTCTGGACTCTCCACTGCCACCCCTGACCCCCACTGCCCCTCCCTGGTTGAGGTGCAGCCCTCTCTACAAGTCACCCCATGCTGGGGCAGGAAAGATTCCACATGCAGAGTGTGGTGCACACGACCAGCGTTCGCAGGAGGCGGAAACAGGCACTCTGTACTCACTGGCTCACTTTATGGTACAGCTTAGCAATGCCCTGGTGGGTCCAATCCTTCCCAAGGGTGGGCAAAATGTGGCCAAGAGTATCTGATCTAAATGAAGAGAAAAAGAGAAAAATAAAGTAAAATTCCCATTCAGGTTCATTGCACCATTCATGCCTCATTTAAAAAAAAAACACACACACACACACACACACACACACACACACAAAAGACCCACAACTTTCTTTCTGGATAGAAAGCCCAAGGCTCAAGTCATCAAAGTCGATGCTGACGGAGGGACATGGCAATCCACGGAAGGACGCCTCCAGTCTGATCATGCATCGAGGTGCCTGGCTTGCTGAATCAAAGGAAAAGGCCATTCCGAAAAGACGCTCTTGAGAAGCCCCCACAGAAGCAACCAAGTCGGACAGATAATACCCTAGAGGGAAACAACCCAGCCCTAAACACAATGATTGACACCAAGGACCTGAAACTAAGCAGCTCCAACTGCACCAGAATTCGAACCGTGCAAGTCCCATGAGGGGAGCGGAGGTGCCAACACCAGGCCCAGAGACCGCACGGTGAAGCAAAGAAATCTACCATGGCCCCCAAGTCAGCAGGACCTACCTGGTGATCGTCCCGTCAATATCGGAAATGATGACTTTATCATCCCAGTTCCACAGATAGATGGTGCCCTCACAGCGGCAGGTGCCTTGGTACTGCGTGGTGACGCTGAAAACCACGTCGTTGGGGCCATTCTTCAACTTCAAGCTTTTCTGAAGAACATGAACCATTAATATTTGTCTGCTTGAGTGAAAGGCCCTGATGGATGGGCATTTGGATTCTGTTCCATGAGAAGCAGCATTTGGCTTTCAAAACAAGGGGCTGTCCTGGGCCCTTGTATAATTCCTTCTTTCCCCCACCCTTCCTTGTTCTGGTTCTTTCTGGGGTTGGACAGGCAAAACGAAACCTCAGCTCTCTCAGGCCCCCTTGTAATGCAATGTGCCTACTCGCTACAGAGTTGCTTTACTTCCCAGGATAATGCTAATTTGACCCAGTATTTTCAGATTAGAGTCATTAGCCAGGATTCAATGACGGGGCTATCCAGCATAATAAATCACCATTTTGGAATAGGATACACTTACCACTCCATGACTAAATAGGAAGGTCATGATTCAGGAAGACAAATTTAAGCCAAGTGTGAAAATACATTTCCCTAAATAACCATGTTTTTAAGTTATTATTATATTGACACAAATTGGAAAAAGACAAGTCTCGGTTATCAGTCATGCCTCATATCCAGAAGAATATAGTCTAGACCCAAAGAAATCACACCAAATTCAAAATGCAAAGTGACTTTGGAGCAGTTTTGAGTCTCTGTGCCAGGACTCCTGGTGCATTCAGACTCCTGCCATTCAGACCCCCAGGCTGCCTGACCGCAGGTGTCCCCAGTGTCACCAGTGGGAGCCGTGAGTCACACAGAGACTCTCAGGCTGCAGGGTCCCACACATGGCCTGAGTGGGTGTCTGGGCCTGTTCCTTATCGTTTCCTAGTAAACACCCTCATGCCTGAACCAGGCGCCCCACTAACTCAGGGGAAATGCAAAAGACTTGATTCACAAAAAAAGCAAGGATAGGCGCCCACTGGCCATGACCAATGGGATCCAAGAAAGGGCTTTTAATTAAAACTGGTCTCACACATGGAAAAATAAAAGGACACCATGACCAGGTGATGCCCCTGGTTACCTGAAATTCTCTAAATTCTATCAGAACTGCTTGATTTCCACCAATGGAAGAGATGCATTTGAGTTAACAAACATCTCTCTCGAAGCAAAAACACCCTTGAGTGATTTTCAAGTCTATCCATGATTGACACCTCAGGAAGAATTAGCTCTGCCAGGCTGCCTTCCTCCTAAGGAAGGCCAGCAAAAGGAGAAGACAAAAGGGAAGGTCATATTGGGGACCCAGGCTGGATAGTGCTGGAGTTGGGATGGAAACAACAGGCACCCAGTTGAGGGACTGCAGGCCCGCTGGGATGAAAGGTGACAAGGGGCACATCCCAACCATCACACAGCCTTAGGAGTCTGCAGAAACCTCATGTGCTTACAACACAGCCACGGCAAGCATGGGAGACTCACAAGCTGCTCGGAAGTCAGCCGGAGAGTCTTCTTGTAGCTGACATTAGGCAGAAGAGGGAGGTGGCCTGAGTTTGATGGCTTGGCAGCTGCGCGCTCCTCATCACTGGAGGATGATTCATGCTTTACTCTGGAACACACAGTGATGTCATCACCAATTAGAAAATGCATCTGGGTAGCCACAAAAAATGCATTAGCCTTTAATCAATGACTAAGTCAATCTAGTCTCTCCTGAGTCCCGTCTCTTGGGTGATCATTTACCATAAGATGCTAAATTTATCAATGAACTCTCACTACATCCCCATTCATGCATCTCTTGCATTACACATGTGGGGGCTGCCTCTCCTCATTCACTTGCCTATTGATGAGCTACAATCACTATTTTAAGCCAACAGGTTCCTATTCATGACAAGCAGGGTTAAACTCCCTCTTGGCCTAGAAAGATGCTAACTGTCTTCTCTGTCTCTCTTCTCTTCCTATCTGTGACTGCAGGCCAAGCGCTTGGAGTCCAAGTTTCTACAAGTCCAAACTCATCCGTCAGTTGCCTGTATAAAGTTTGCCAAATATACAACTCCAAGGAATTAGGGCCTTTCTGGGACTTACGGACAGGTGCCAGTGAAAGCAAGGAAGAATCACCAATTCTACCCTGCAGGATACCCCAAAGGGTCATCCCATGAGCAAGGAATATGCCTTACTTCCCTGCTCAGAATATACAGCTCAGTGTCCCTAACTCCTCTAGACTTTTTTGTTCAGTGGGGAGTTGGAAGGTGTAGGGTGGGAATCAGGCTCGTTTTCTTTAAATAGTTCACATAAAGTATATCTGTAATTAGCTGTTCACTCAGTGAAAATCCTGCTATGACATAATCCCCAACCCAGTAGTATTAGCTCTGCCTTCCAGGACCACTATCTTTGAAAATGCCTCAATGCTATATGAAGCGCTTAGTAAATGCCTTAGACTAAATGGAAAAGGCTGAGTGCCCCGAAAGCAGCACATCCCAAGCCCTCCGGTACTTTGCCTTCCTACAAAGCTTCTGGCTCGGCACCTTCCTCTCGGCAAGGTTAGCGTATACACAGAGCTCCAGCTCATTTTTTTTTAACTGTTTGTTTTATTTTTTATTTTTCTATTGACATATTAATTGTACATATTTATGGGGTACATGTAATATTCTGATAAATGCATACATTTGCATTTATCAAAATATCATGCATACCCTGATCAAACCAGGGTAATCAGCATATCCATCACCCCAAACTGTTATCATTTCTTTGTGTTGAAAACATTCCAAATCTTCTCTTCTAGCTATTTTGAAATTTATAATTACTGTTAACTATAATCATTCTATGCCATCAAACACCAAAACTTATTCTTTTCATCTAACTGTATGTTTGTACCCATTAACCAACCTCTCTTCATGCGCCTCTCCCCTCTACCGTTCCCAGGTCTGGTAACCACCATTCTACCCTCTACCTCCATGAGGTCAACATTTTTAGCTCCCACATATGCTTAAGAACACGTGATATTTGTTTTTCTGTGCCTGGCTTATTTCACTTAACATCATGACCTCCAATTCCACCTATGTTGCCACAAATGACAGGATTTATTCTTTTTTATGTCTGAATAGTACTCCACTGTGTATATGTATCACATTTTTCTTCATCCATTTATCCATTGATGGACACTTAGCTTGGTTCCATATTTCAACTCCTGTGAATAGTGCTGTGATAAACATGGGGGTGCAGGCATCCCTTTGACATCCTGATTTCCCTTCCTTTGGATAAATACTCAGTAGCAGGATTGCTGGATTGTATGGTAGTTCTATTTTTAGTTTTCTAAGAAATCTCCTACTGTTTTCCCATAATAGCTGTACTAATTCACATTCCCACCAACAGTGTTTAAGAGTTCCCTTCTCTCCACATCCTTCGGAGTATTTGTTATTTTTTGTGTTTTTGATAGTAGCCATGCTAACTGGGGTGAGATGCTATCTCACTGTGGTTTTGATTTGCACTTTCCTGATTAGTGATGTTGAGCAAATGGGACTATATCACATTCAACAGCTACGGCCCAGCAAATGAAACAATCAACAGAGCAAAGAGACAACCCGTTAAATGGGGAAGACACGTGCAAACTCCTCATTCAACAAGGGGCTGATACCCTGAACATACAAGGAACTCAAACAACTCAACAGCAGAGAAACCAATAATCCCGTTTAAAAGTGGGCAAAGGATCTGAATTTCACAAGAGATGTACCAGTGTGTGTCTTATCTTTTTATGTCAATAAACTCTCTCCTCTCAGTGCTAACTTCCTCTCATCCTACTGCCTCCTGTTTCCCCCGCCCTTGCCTCCCTTAAGATCTCCTATGCAACCTACAGCTTTCGGACCCCGTAAGTGTTCATATGAGAAGTGATTCCCAGCCTCACCAACACGGCAAAACCCATCTCTACAGAAAATTAAAAAATTAGCTGGGCATGGTGGCGCATGCTTGTAGTCCCAGCTACTTGGGAGGCTGAGGCAAGAGAATCACTTGAACCCAGGAGGCAGAGGTTGCAGTAAGCCAAGAATGCGCCACTGCACTCCAGCCTGGGTGACAGGGTAAGACCCTGTCTCAAAAGAGAAAAAAAAGAGATCCCTACAACGCAGTACTGCCCAATACTGGGGAGACGTGAAGGAGGACAGTGTTCCACAGCACCCTCACTTCTGTGGTGTTTCTAACGCACTTGTGTGGAGACCTGGCTCCTTCCAGTCCTAGAATGAGCAGGCCCTGCCTAAGCACCTGCTCCCTGGGCCCCAGGAAAGGGAGGTCTGTGGGCTTCGGGCTGCTGGCCCAGAGCTCGTTCAACCAACACTCAAGCATACCATGCCACGCATCAATGGCACAGCAAATAACCTATTCCTACTCACACAGGGCTTGTGTCTAAATCACAACACAGAGACCTGGGCTGAAGACAAAGATTTAGAGATCACTGGGACAGAGTCCTGGGGGAATATGCCATGGCAACAGGAGGCTGAGTTGAAGGAGAACAGAGCATCGGCTAGAACTGTGGTTGGTCTGTGGCGGAGCTAAGCTACACGTGGATGGAACAATGCCATGACACTGGGGGCTGATTCTGATTCTAGGTAGCGTGGAGATGGCACAGCAGTTAGACTCTGAAAAACACAGATTTCCAGCCCTTGGTAACTTCAGGCTGTATTACCTTGGAGAAATCACTTCATCTTTCAGCCTTGATTTCTTATCTTAAAATGCAGAGGAACAACTGAACCACATCCACTCAAAACTTCAGGATGCAGGCAGGTAACAGGCTGGAGAAACCTGGACCGGGAGACCCAGACATAAGCCCCAGCAAAGGCCGCATCCTAAAACATTCCTCCCTGGGCCTCAGTGGGTTCCTCTGTAAAATGACCTGGTCCGACCAAAGTCCCTTCGAGTTCTGACACCTACGGACCCTATGAACCAGGCTGGTTCTTCTGAACCAACAACCTGGAGGTTTTCAGTGTAAATGTGGTCCTGGAGCCAGTACAGCCTGGCAAACGCTGCTAGGGACAGGGGGCGGTGCAGATTTCCTTGTCAAGCAGAAGAAGAAAGAGGCTACAGGCCCCTCATTGAATGGGAAAATGTTTATGTTCCAACCAAACAGTTTGGAGTGAAATGAGATCCAAATGTGAAGCAAAGCTCTTGGTGACAACAGATTGATGTGTACCTCTGCCGGCGGGATGAGGAGGCAAGGCGGAATGGCTGTGATTTCCATCTGCTGCTTTAAAAAAAAAAAAAAAAAACCCACTAAATTTGTGCAGCATGCCATGTTTGAAGGAACACAGAAAGGAAAACACAGATACAAAGACTAAAATGCGAGATGTGCAGTTGGCTGTTGGTGGTTTCGGCTTAGGGCAAGTACACGGTCATTTGCGGCTGCCACATCCCAGATTGCGCCACCCTGCACAGAATAAAATGCCTCCTTTTCGGAGGCCCCCACCCCACCCCTTACAATGGCTCATTAAATGTTGCTTGCTTTACAGTATCTGCAAGAAGCAACAAAACAAAACAAAAGGGCTCATGTCATTTGAAAATGTGTGCACAGAAGAGTAGCTGTGAACAACATCTAAGTTAGCACTTGTCAGTGTACGTTTTTCAAATGGTATTTTAATTATTTGTATGGTGACAAGCTGTTTGCTCAATTATGGGACTTCGGGGACTGTTACGTCAATCAAGTCTGTCAATTAGGAAAACATTCTGACACCTTTTTTTTTTTTTTAGTTAACTGCATGACTCTAATAAGGAGACTCAAAGTCTGAGATGCCAGTACAAATTAAAACGTTTACATTTTTCAAGAGAACTTTATATTCTTTTCAAAATCTTTCTTTTTCACAAGAACCAATTCTTAATTTTTCAGGTTTGATGACGAACCATAGTGTGACTAACTCAGAATAGCGAATGGTCCAGCTGTTTCTATTTGACGGGGAAAAGCATTTTTTGCCCACATTTGAATATGATTGTATCGGACAGTGAGAAAAATCCGTGACACCCCAAGTAAACTGCAAGAGCTGAGGTTCCAAAGAAGTGTCTCACTGCTCTCCCCACTCTCCTGGAGTCCTGCCTGCTATGGCTAGAAGGAGTAAGAGTAAGAGCAGTGCTGGCACCAGCGATGCCACTGTGCCCGCTGTGTATGGGCCCCTCCCAGTGGCTGTCCTCTTCCTTCCCTTGTAAACCTAACTCTGACCCTCAGGCCCATCTTCCCCTAGGTCTAAGACTGGCTATATTAGTCTGTTCTCACACTGCTATGAAGAAATACCCAAGACTGGGTAATGTATAAAGGAAAGAGGTATTAATTGAATCACAGTTCCACATGGCTGGGGAGGCCTCAGGAAACTTACAATCATGACGGAAGGCAAAGGAATAGCAGGCACCTTCTTCACAGGGCAGCAGGACGGAGTGAGTGCAAGCAGGGGAAATGCCAGATGCTTGTAAAACCATCAGATCGCACGAGACTCAATCATGATCACGAGAACAGCAGCATGGGAGAAACGGCCCCCCTGATCCAATTCCCTCCACCCGATCCCACCCCTGACACGTGGGGATTTGGGGATTATAATTCAAATTTGGGACATTTGGGTGGGGAAACAGAACCAAAGCATATCATTCTGCCCCTAGACCCTCCCAAATCTCATCTTTTCACATTTCAAAACCAATCATGCCTTCCCAACAGGTCCCCCAAAGTCTTTTTTTTTTTCTTCAGATGAAGTCTTTCTCTGTCACCCAGGCTGGAGTGCAGTAGCACGATCTTGGCTCACTGCAGTGACCTCTGCCTCCTGGGTTCAAGCGATTCTTCTGTCTCAGTATCCCCCGAGTAGCTGGAATTACAGGCGCACGCCACCATGCCCGGCTGATTTTTATATTTTTAGTAGAGACGGGGTTTCACCATGTTGGCCAGGCTGGTCTCGAACTTCTGACCTCAGGTGATCTGCCCGCCTCGGCCTCCCAAAGTGCTGGAATTATAAGCGTGAGCCACCGTGCCCGGCCCAGTCCCCCCAAGTCTTAACTCATTTCAGCATTAACTCAAAGTCTACAGTTCAAAGTCTCATCTGAGACAGGTCCCCTCTACCTATGAGCCAGTAAAATCAAAAGCAAGTGAGTTACTTCCTAGATACAATGGGGGTACAGGCACTGGGTAAATATGCCTGTTTCCAATGGGACAAATTGGCCAAAACGAAGGGGCACAATCCCCATGCAAGTGTGAAATCCAATAGGACAGTCAATACATTTTAAAGTTCCTAAATGATCTCCTTTGACTCCATGTCTCACATCCAGGTCATGCTAATGCAAGAGGTGAGCTCCCACAGCCTTGGGCACTGCCAGAGGGCGGGAAGGACTTGGCAGACATCTCGCATTTAGCCCTCAGAGTCTATGTTAAAATACTTGAAACTCTATGGTTTGGGACTGAACGCGTGTCCTCCAGGTGACCACAGAGCCACCCTCCCCGATCGGTTTCTGCACTCTGGATCATTTTCTCATGAAGTTGCCGCAAAGACCCAGTGAGATGGGGTCTACTGCATCGGTGTTACTCTTAATCCCATTTCACAGATGGAGACGCTGAGAGGTGGATTAATTTGCCAAAGATCACACTGAAGGCTGTTGGACAAGGTCCCTGCTCTACATCCTGCTCTGTGCTACCTCTTGTGTTTAGAAATTATTGCCAAGACAGAGAAGGTTATTAAAATGAATTCCAGGAAAATGGGGCATTTCTAGTGTAGCTATTTAAGTTGGTTTAAGTTGCTGAGAGCACCCAGTTTTGCATCTTTCTTTGTGTGCCTCTTTCGGGGTAGTGTGCCTCCACGCAGCCTCCAGGTCAGCTCCATCCCAGCCTGTCTGGGCACTGACGGTGGCACTGGCATCTTTGCTCAGATGTGTCAGGGAGCTTGCCCGAGGTCCAGTGGTTACCAAGGAGCACAGCTGGGATTCCAAACCAGACCTGCCTGACTCTAAAGTCGGCTGCTTCCGCTACAGCTTGCAGAGTAAACAACCACTTATTTTAAAAATGTCTGGTTTCCATGCTGGCTGCTTGACGGATCACTCAGAGGGTGGCATGTTCTTGGCCTGGGCTCCATCCTCAACACACCTGCCTTTTCCCTTCCAAGCGCACTCACAGCCAAACTCAGAATTCCCAGCTGGGAAATGTCGAGACCCTGGTGCCTTCCCATTCTTTCTTGTGCCTGCGAAGCACAGACCAGGGGTGGGTCAGCGAGGAGGCACCTGGGACACCACCAGGGGAAACGGAAACATTCCCCTTCAAGAGCATCCCAGGCGAGAGCGAGCCAGGCCATTCACAGGCACATTCAAACTCAGCCCTGCCAGGTCCCACAGACTCGTCTCCACCCTGTTCTTCTCCACAGAGAACAATAAAGAAATCAGATCGTTTCCTACCTGCCTCCCACGTGGGTTTCTGTTTGTAGTAAAGACTCCTAGATGTAAAATTGTTTAAGACGCAGAGCCATGGCCAGGATTCAGGGGAATGGAAATCCACGCCTGCCTCTCCCATAAATCAACAACACATGGAGAAAGCCTCAGTGGTTCAGTGATGGTTGAGCAACACTTTGGAAAGGCTACTCTGCGGGGCAGTGGCCTCCAAGATACAACAACGAGTAAGATGTGGATCTGGCCCCAATTAATCTGTTAGCACTTTCTGTCTGCTAAATAAGAAATGGAATCCTGGATTTCTTAAGCACGGAAATACTGTAAACATGAAGTAATAAGTAAAAGATGGTACAGAGCAAATCATCCAGTGTCAGTATATGATACCTGCATCATAATTAGTGTATAATTGGACTGTCCTCAGAGTCACCTCCAACCCCATACAAAGAGATTAACCTGAAGACAAACCACAAATACTGATCAGTATCATCAAAATCTAACCTCTCCTACGCCAAGTGAACATGAATCCACGTTAAAAGTATCAACATAAGTCCTGGTCAGCATTTAAATTGCAGAGAAAGGCAAGTTCCTTCAGAAGTGAAACTTATTTCCATGTTATCGTTAGGGCTATTATGTTACTGTCATCACTGACATTATTCTCACTGTTACTATTGTCATTATTGTCATCATCATCATCATCTTTGTATAAAGGACAATCACATGCCAGGACCATGAGAAATGCTCTAGTTATATTATCTCACTTAAGGCTCACATTTATTTTGCAAATTAGCTATCTAAGGGAGCAACTGCATCCATTTTGCTCATGGGAAAACCAAGTTAAATAAATTGCTCTAGGTCACCAAGTGAATCACAGAGCCAGAGTTGGAACCGTGTGAACCCTAGGGGCATCCAGGCGGCATGTGCCATGAACTTGGACACTGCAACATCCCAAGAAGCCTCCTACCGCACCTGGTGGCCATGCTGAGCTGCGGTGGTTGCTCTCCGGTGCTATGTCCGTTGCCAGCCAAGCACTGCTCTGGCTTACTCTCCTAGAGAAGGAGAAAAGAAAGTCACAGAAGTACCACAGAGAAGGGGCTTGCAGGCAGCTGGTGTTTTCCCATGGGCTTCCTTAATGCAGGATCCCTGAAGGTAGACCCTTCCCCAAGGACGCCCACCCTAGCGATCGCCCCAGGAGTCTCTGGCTTTGTTTATTTCAGTGGGTCCTGATCGCTCCTTTGCTAAGAAGTATACGATTAAACCAAGAAATATTTTTGACAGAAATGAGTCTGTTATCCGTGAGTGTTTGTGGCACCAAACCAAACTCCATCATCACTGTAGCTTATGCAAACGCTTGATCAAGGGCTGCTTGGATTCTGGGGGCCTTTCAAAATATTTTCTTGAAATTGCTGATAGAAATGCTTGAAAATATTTTCATACCATATTTTGCCTGGGGAAGATGTGAAAGCATTTTCTTCTTTTCCAAGATCACATACTCTTACTAGAAAATCCTCTGTTGGTGTACTGGAAAGAACCTTGGATTTCTAAGAGAACACCTGGGCCCAGTCTTGTCTCTCTTGCTTACAAACTTTGGGCAAGTCATTTAACTGTTCAGAACTTCGCTTCCTCATCTGTGAAACAGGGGTGATATTCTCCATCTCCTAACACTGCTATGAGGACTAAAGGAGACTCTGTGTCTGAAACACAAAGCTAGGCACACAGCAGGCAAGGAAGGACGGAGATGGGCAATGGCCCTATGGACAGAAGAGACCAGAGAGAAATGCCAAGGGACCAGGGGTAAATGACTAAATCTCTTTATCCGTGCTCGTTTCATCAGGAGATAGGTTAACAATTTCTACTACGGTCCTTTAATAAAGAAAAGGAACAATACAAACAACATAATAGGGTGACTGTCTTAACATACGATTAGCATGAACTAATTTCAAATATCCTTTAGGTTTTTTAATAAGCACACAAATAACTGATATAATGTGTCCAGTTATGTTTTATCTATTTATCATGTGACTTAGCCACTACTATTAGCAATTTCTTCTTAGACTATTTCCCAAATATATATCTAACTGAAATAAGTATGTTTTAGATTTTTAAAGAAACACTTAATTTCATAATTGTTCCTTACTTTATAGCAGCACTTCACTTAATTCAAACTGGTGAGAATTTGGATATTCTACAAAGAAGTCACTGAAATATACTTCCACCTTAAATTCTAGAACATTCTGCTCTCTAGTAAGAAAACTAGAGAGGCCCTTCATGCTTTATGGCCTCTAGTATAAAGCATATATATTTGCACTCATTTGTCTGTAGCCCTTGGAGATCAGTAAAACTGATAAGAAGACCACAGATATGCTAACAGAAAACGTCAAAGAACAACTATATCTTGATAAAACTCTTCCAGCAAATGTTTTCCCTTTCAACTAATGGCATACATAGAGTTCATGGCAGTTTATGATTAAAATAACCAATTTGACTGTTGTCCCTGTGGCTTCTTCATACTACTTTCCGAGAGTAATCAGCACACCCTCAACAAATATTTGCTGAACCCCTACTCTGGGTCCAATATGGGGGCCAAGAACACCAAAGCAATCAGAGCCATACATGGTCTCTGCCTCATGGAGTTTTGGGTCTAGACAGAAAGGAAAGGTTCATCACATAGTCACACTAGTGATTATATAATTATCAACTATGACAACATTTATGGAGGAAAAGTTCACAGGCAGAGGACAGCAGACCAGACTCACATGCAGAGAAAGGGCTACTGGATCTGCTAGTTAGCTAAGCGAAGCAGGGGAGAGGGGTCCACAGGATACTACGTAATGAAAACAGCATGTGCAAAGCCCCCAGGGTAGAAGGTACCTCCAGCCATTGAAGCTAATGCACAGAGAGCAGAGGAAAACAGCAAAGATGAGATTAAAGAGGCAGGCAGGAGCTAGAACATACAACCACTGTAGGTCGTGGTAAGGACACCAGCCTTCATTATAAGAGCCCTGGGGAACCACAGTAAGGCTTTAAGCAAGAAGCAACATAAATGGCAGCAGTCCCCTAAAGAGACCAATGTATCCGCAGTACAGAGAATGAAGAAGCAAGGGTGAGGATGGGTGCAAAGAGACCATCTGGAAGCACCTCTGGGAGAGATGACGGTAGTGCAGATTCGTGGGAGTGGAGCTGGAGAGACATGGACACGTCAGATAAGTATTTAGGATTGAAAACTTATAGGACCTGGTGTGGGAGTGAGGCTAAAAGCATGAATCTCACCCACGGATGGACAGTGGTGCCATTTTCTGACTACGGCCCCAATGATGGAAGAACTCGCAAGAATCCCGTGAGTTCAACTCTGGAAGTGTTAAGTTTGAAATACCTTGAGGCATCCACAGGACAATGTCTGCTTAGTTGGCTACTTGATAAATGGATGTGGAGTAGAAAAGAATGTCCGGTTTGGAGACAACAATGGAGTCATCGCATGGGCAGAAAGGAAAAGTAAGAAGTAAAAGGAGAAAAGGTGGCCTAACATGAGCTTTGAGGACCCTCCTAGAGGTGACTAAGCCAGAGCGGGAGCAGCCTGCCGGGAGGAGGAGGCCCAGGTGGACACAGGGGCCTGGGAGCCAAGCGAAGCAAGTGCTTCAAGAAATAGGAGAAGGCAACGAAGATCTTAAAGAAATCACAGGCACTCATAAGTAAGGCCAAAGCCATGGACCTTCAGACATTCCATTTCAGTGAAAGGACTCAGAGAATTAGTCAACTGCTATAAGTATATATACCTCATTAAAATTGTCCTCACAGGCAAGGCGTGGTGCCTCACGCCTGTAATGTCAATGCTTTCAGAGGCCTAGGCAGGCAGATCACTTGAGCCCAGGAGTTTGAGACCAGCCTGGGCAACATGGTGAAACCCAACTCCGCTAAAAATGCAAAACTTAGCCATGTGTGGTGGTGCACGCCTGTAATCCCAGCTATTCTAGAGGCTGAGATGGGAGGATTGCTTGAGCCAGGGAGGCAGAGGTTGCAGTGAGCTGAGATTGCACCACTGCACTCTAGCCTGGGTGACTGAGCGAGCCCATTTCAAAAAAAGAAAGCAGGGGAGAGGAGGGGAGGGGATGAGAGGGGAGCGGAGGAGAGAAAAAGAAAAAGAAAAAAAAATTGTCTCCACAAGCAGAAGGAAGATATTTAATTTCTTAAGAAACTGAATTCCCAAGGTGAATCCCTTCTTTTATAGATGACGAAATCTTACCATAAGGGAGTGACTTGACCACAGTCTCCTAACGGTTACAGAGCCAGGGGGTGACCTATGCTGCTGGCTCCTGACCTTCCTCCCCACCTTCCCCAAGTTCCGCAAGCCCCAGCCCTGCTTCATGGCAGACTTGGCTCATGAAAACTCAGCACTAGGGCCTATGTTCATTTCTCTGATGTAACTACATGAAAACCAATCTCACTACACAAAACCAAAACTTGCTAAGTGTGAGCACTGCTTTGTCTTCTGGGCTTACCTCCTTGATCGTGGTGTTTCTTCCCCTCCATGAAAACCACCATCTTCCTCCCTTTTTGGGCATTTTATCCCTCATGATAGATTCCACAGTGGCCTGTTTTAAATGGATGGTAACATAAATAATGGAACAAAAAAAGATCAACTTAGCACATTCAAACCAAAAGAAACATACATGCAAATTAAAGTAAGATTTAAAAAAAAAAAAAAAATCAGAGAAAACACAACATACTATTTGTGGGTTAAAAATTTTAGAGAAGCAAAACCTAATGGCGTCCAAAATTACATGAAGGTAACTTAAGCATGAAGACTTAAGAAGATGTTAAAGGAATAAACAAACAACAAATAAAATACAACACAACAACAACAACAGAAAAAGAAAGCATTAGAAATCATTAGTGATTAGTAAGACTGGAAGTTTTCAAATTAAAGTGGCTAACTGGTTATTATTACTCTCAATATGATTATAAAATAAAATATGAAATGATTAATATGGGGTAGAGGATAAAACAGTTTTCAACAAAAGGTAAAATGCATAGGATTTTTATGAAGTGTAAATTTCTAAACATTTACATTAATAGGTACATTTGATTTTAAATCTCAAGTATTAAAAAGAAAATTTATACTTTTAACTTAGGCAAATGAGTTTAATGGGGAGATTAAATATGAATTGATAATTTTCTACGTTTTTTCCAAAGAACAAAATATCTATCTATCTTGAGGTTAATTCTAGGACCAAGGTAAAAGTCATGTAATGTCCCTTCCTCAATTTACAGAACTTTCAAGTAGCTGACACCTCAGCTAGTAACGAAAGAAAGACTTAAGCTGAAAGATTCAGTCTAACAGGGTGCAGGGAAGCAGATAGGTAAGTAATTTACTATGTAGCTTAAAAGATCTCTATCTGACACAAAAGAAAACCCAACTGCAGTAAAACACAAACCACTCACATCTAGTTCATAAATAGGACAATTCATAAAGCTGTCAATGACCCTATTTCCCCTAAATCTACTCATAAATGTAACAAAACCACAATTTAAAAAAAAAAAAAAAAAAAAGGCAAGCAAGCCAAAGAAAGGAAAAAAACAAACAGGAGTATTTTCAGTCCTTCACAAACTTGTTCTAATGTTCATTTGAAAAACAAACAAAAATAGCCTAGAAAATTCTCAGGTAGAAGAGTAGTAAGTAGAACAAGCACTATTGGATATTAAAATATACCTAAATATACTAAAAGAATGCAGTGTTGGTATACAAGGACACATATCACAGGAACAGAAAACAAAAGTCCAGAAATAAATCTAAATTCACAGAGAAATGTAACAGAAGGTGAAGTTGTAAGTGCCTCTGAGTGGAGGATAGGGTTAGTTAACACATGGTCCTGGGATAATTCAGTAGCCATGTCAGACCCTGGAGGATAGGGTTAGTTAATACACGGTCCTGGGATAATTCAGTAGCCATGTCAGATCCTGTGAGCAGCTCACCTGCCTCCCCTTTCTTGCTGACAGATCTGAAACTGTTCAAGAATCAGGCTGCAATGCATGTGGAGAAGGCTGGCTCAACTCCAGAGGATGCACCTCAATGGTCGAAGCCATTCACTGTCATTTCATTGCTTTGCCAAGAACTGCTTTAGAGGCAATCATGCGACCAACTTTGGCCAATGAAATACAAGCGAGCTGCCCCCACCCTCCCGTTTCAGATGTGGCGGTATGAGGAGATGATCTGTAGGGCAGCCATCTTGTGACCATCAAGGAAAAGCTGAGAAAATCACAAAGAAGCTAACCCAAATTCATCAAGCCTGAAACTGTCAACCTCCAAGATCCTTGTCATATGAGATTATTACTTAAGCCACTTTTAGTCATTCTGTTTCCTAAAACAAAAAGCATCTTCACCAATTCAAGAATTTCCTAGGAAAAAAAAAAACTGGTTTGGTTCCCAATACCTCCCTCATTAAGCTCAAAATAAAATCTAGATGGATGAAAGATTTTAAAATCTTTCAAAATTTCCAAAACTTGTAAAAATACACCCCATATACAAGAAAGCACAAAAAGAAAATATAAGGCCTATCTTCACAAGTTTTGGAAATGGGGAAGCAGGGCCATTTTAAGTATGATACAAAACCCAACAGCCATAAAAGATAAGATGGGCAAATTCTACATTTAAAAATAATGTCTATATTAGAGAAATGCCATATATAGAGTCAAAAGTTACTGACTTGTAAAAAGATTTAGCATGCATATCACAAGAACTAATTTAAGTTTCAGAGCCTATGTGGATTTCTTTTTCAGTGAATAAATAAATCCTTTAGCTATATTGCTATTGCAATGGGCTTTTTTCTTACGGATTTGTAAATGTTGAGAACAGTGACATAAAAATGTGTCCCAGGCCATGGATACCATGGCAGGGACAAAATAAAAACCACTCTGGAGAACATGCCCTCAGCCCAGTCCACAAAGGTACCCACAGATAAAGCACCATCCAACATGAGATTACAGTCCTCAAAACACAACGCATGCACACACACACACACAGACACACACATGTACACATGTGCACATACACACACGCACACACCTGCACAAGTATGCACACATACACACGTCCACACACACGTGTGCACATGCTCACATGCAAATGCACACACATGCACATATGCACACACGCACATGCACACACACTGACACATAGGCACAGGCGCACACACACACATACGCAAACCCAGGAAGAAGTAAGCCTAGACTCAACAAAGTCCGATTAGACCTTCAAGAATCTCAAGTATTAGAACTGGCTGACTGACTGCAACATCCTAAGGCACACAAAAGCTTGCTAAGCACACAAAGGATACAAACAAGTCTAAGGCAGTCTCTGCAGCAAAAAACGTATAATCTAGTAGGAAGATCTATCATTGAAAATTAACAATTCCCGGCTGACTGTCTGGTGAATTGTTTTGGGGAGGATGAGAACACTGCAGGCTGGCAGGTGGTGTGGCTGCCCTCCTACCTCTTCCCTGCGGCCACTTACCTACTCTCCCCTGCAGACTGGGAGCTGCCCAGGCCCTGTACTGGCTCCAGCCTCAGAGAATCAGGCATGGGGCCGGCTTCCTGGCTAAGCAGCACCTGACACTGGCACGGACACCTGCGCCTGACCTCGATGCCTGCTCCACCCCTTCCAGGGTGACACTCATCTCCCTTTGTCCTCACTGGGCTCTGAGGTCCTGGCACCCGTCTGCTCAGCCTCCACCTGTGCCCCTTGCACGGCAGATATTGAGAAAGGAATCTTTGGTCCATGATTGGCAGGTTTTGCCTCGATAAGGAGGAGGGGGAACCACGTGCACGGTGCAAGAGAGAGATCTGAAACTCCTGGCCTGTATGCTCACGAACTTCAAAACAGCACAGTGGAATTAACTCTGTGGTTTCCACAATAAAAGTGAAATTCCAATCACCCAGATTAAACTATTCATCATTTCTAGCATCCCCTTTTCTTTCTCATGTTAAAGCTCACCTTTGGCAAAGGTTTCTGGAAGGCCTGCATTGCCAGGAGGAGGGGTGCTGCTGTTGTCCAATTATAGTATCTAACACAAAACAATGAAACAGATGTCAAAAAACCGAGGCTCAGACTGAAAACCTTTCCAATGTCATATAAAGTAGTCAAGGAAAGCTCAGGACCCCAGCGAGGTCCTTAAAGAGCTCAATACTCTTGCTAGCCCCCTCCTCTCCCCCAGGCAGAGGCTCCCGTCCACCTCACCCCAGCCACTAGTGAGGGCCCAGCAGCAGCCGTGCCAGCAGGGCAGACAGTTGGACATGCCAGCAGCCCAAATCCCACAGTACAGCTGCTGCACCAAACCACAATGTGCTTGGGGTATTTCTTGCCACACGTTAAGGAAAAGGCAACTAGGTGTAAAACATCCATGGCTTAAGGCAGAAAAGCTTGCTAACAGTCTGCAAAAATAACTGTACATCCCTTGCCCTCAGATAATGAAGTTTTCTTTTTTTTTTTTTTGTGAGACAGAGTCTCGCTCTGTCACCTAGGCTGAAGTGCAGTGGCTTCATCTCAGCTCACTGCAAGCTCTACCTTCCGGGTTCAGGCCATTCTCCTGCCTCAGCCTCCCAAATAGCTGCAACTACAGGTGCCTGCCACCATGCCCAGCTAATTTTTTGTTTTTTTTTTAGTAGAGACGGGGTTTCACCGTTTTAGCCAGCATAGTCTCGATCTCCTGACCTCGTGATAAGCCCGCCTCAGCCTCCCAAAGTGCTGGGATTACAGGCGTGAGCGACTGCGACCGGCCAATAATGAAGTTTTTCAAAAGGGTAGAGATGTAGGCTACTCTGATATACCCATGTGCTGCAGAGTGTGACTATTCACATTCAATAAGAACATCGAGCTGGGTGTAGTGGCTCACACCTGAAATCCCAGCACTTTGGGAGGCCAAGGTGGGAGGATCTCTTAAGCTCACAAGTTCAAGGCTACAGTGAGCTACAACTGCACACAGCCTGGGAGACAGAGCTACACCTCGTCTCAAAAAAAAAAAAAAAAACTAGTAGAGATAAATACTAAAACTCACAGGACTGAGGGCTATCGGAACCTATCAGCTGTATTGCCAGTTCTATGGGCATGGAACTCGGACCACAGTGAAGGCATAATAAAGCAATGTAGCAAAGTCTTGATTTTATATATTTCTAAGGCTTAATGTCTAGGTCTATTTGAAAACATGAAACAGAAACAGTATCATGCTACTGCCAAAGTGACTTTCAAGAGGTACTTACTTACTCCCAATCTTTACCACGAGATTGGGGTCATCGATAATAGCGGGGTTGTCCACAAACTGTTGATACGACACAGCTTGCTCCAGGAATGCATCTGTGACAGCAATTGTAGAGGATCAGGGAAAAAGAAAAAGACAGATCAGCTCAAAATTAGGCCTACCTTTCATTCGCTCACTCACAAGTGTTTTCTGAGAGTTTGTGCATTCCAATTGTGCAGACAATCCTATAAAATGTATTTGTAAAGGTCGCGCCATTTTATCTGGAGGGCGGTGTCTGCGCAGCAATGCAGGGAGGCCAGGACAAGTCTGAGGATGCTAGGGGACATGTACCTTAGTTGGGGCACATACGTTCACACAGGGAGTAGGGGTGAAAACAGCATGCACGTGCATCTGCACAGGTAGAGTCACAGCTACGCATGGCACAGAGGCCAGGCTCCCTTGGCTGAAATCATGATTATTGGGCTGACCCTGGGCAAGCGGTTCACCTCCCAGGCCCCAGCTCCCTCCTCTAGCATGGGGATAATAACCACATCTGCTTCCTAGGGTGGTCATGGGGACTGATAAGGTCGTGAATAGGAAGCACAGGGCCCTTTCGAAAATGGGGCCGCCTCCACCACAATCGGAAGCAGGAATGGCACTGTTCTCACCGCACTGGGGCAGCCGCACCCGGATCAGAGCAGAGGAGAAGGTGGTAGGGTCAGGAGGCCCAGACCTCAGCCCTGGACGTTCTCAGTTCTTTGACCGGCTCTGGCAGCTGGGCTGTACCTTGAGCCTTGACCGTGGTTCTGACCATCTCCCTGGCCCGGAGCCATGCCTGCTCCTTCCCTGGGAGCTTCTATTTACCCTGAACCAAACCGAAACCCAGCAGACATCAGACACTAAGAATCTCCTCTGTCCAGGAAAAGAGTCCCTGGGTCATGATGCCAGCCCGACGGGCCTCGACATGTACCCTCAGAGCCCACATCAGGACCTCCGGGGACTCTCCTGGGGTCTCCTGACTGTGACAATCTGGCCTCACCTGTAAGGACTGGACACTCGCAGATCCTGCCCCATGAGATAACACTCAGATAACAGCGCCCGGCCTCGTCAGTGCTGCCACCCCATGCCCCCAGCTCATGTGTATCAGGGAGGGAACACCCAGGGGACTCAATGGGACACTGGTCTCCTCACGCCAGTGTCCAGATTGTGCGCTCGCCCCCCATGACCTCAGAAACACAGTGGGGCTGGGCATTAACACGTGGTCCTAGGAAAACTGAGTGAATGAACGGAGCTGGCGGGACCCAGCACACAATCTTGTTTCCGCTCTCAAAGGAATGGCTGGCAAGGGCATGAGAACAAAAAGGCCTCAATCTTTGTGGAAGAAGAAATTCCCAAAGCCTTGAAGGGACCAGGGCGGAGGCAGGAGTCTCAGATGGCAGCCCTGGGTGGAAGGGGAGATGCGGGTGGCTCCTGAGAGGTAGAGGGAAGAAGTATACAGCCTCGGCCCCTTCCCTGCTAGAAATACCACGAGGGGATGGAAAACAGGAAGTAGTGGGGGAGGGGGCGCGAGGAGTGCAGGGTGACTGTGTCTAGTTCCCGCGTCCATCAGCTGATAACTGCTGACTGCGCCCCGCTGTGGGGCTTGGGCACACCCCACCATGGAACTGTCAGGAGGCCCTGGCAGGGCATTGCTATGAATGTGGCAGTGCTATGGATGAATCACCTAAGCCCACCCTATTAACACCCTTTGAATCCAGCTGGGAAAAGTTCCCAGCCCTCCTCTCACCAACTCAGACCTCCCTGCTCCAAGGCGCCGGCACACGTCTCTCCTGCTGCCAACGCCCTCTAATTTAATTAGACTGACACCCCCCTCTAGCCTGCAGGCTTCTGGAGGCCGTCCCTGCAGTGCTCGCCTGGGGCACAGGGGACACATAGTGATGGCCTGAGCCATGGGTGACCCACAGAACTCTGAGGCCGCCTAACTGCAAGCTAGAAACATCGGGGTTACGAGTTCAGTGCTATCATTTGTGCTGTCATTAACCGCAACCAAGGGAAAAGCCGCCTTGACACGTACTCCTTGGAGAAGCCTAAGCCTCTGGGCCTTCTGACCGGCGGCCACCAGAGGGCGCCCGCGCGAGGCCCGCGGTACCTTTCGTGATCTCCCGGTGGTCGCTGAGGCCCCCGCAGAGGGAGATGGCGATGGAAGGGAGGTCCCTCAGCCCGTCCGAGGTGCTCTCCACGCCACTGTCCACGCCTGAGCTGCCCACAGACTGCGGGGACTGGTTGGCCGACCGGGCTCCGTTGTCGCTGGCATGTTTTGTGAGTCCGGAAGGGTCTCCGCTGGAAAGAGGAAAAGCGGCAGAGACCGGCTGAGGACTGTCCCAGTCCAGGGTCCCACATCGCCATCCAGTGATGCTCTGGCACGCGGCCACCCTCAGAGCTGCAGACGGCTGCATCTCAGCACAGATGTTGATTAAAGCACCACGACAAGGAAAGAGACATTTAAACGCCTTATCTTAGGGGACAAAACCATTATTTCTCAGCCGGCTGCATCTCCCTGTATTCCCCTAAAATACACTGAAGAGGAAGGAAGCTGTCCTCCCTGTTCCCTGCCCTTCCCCTCCAGGCGCCAGCCCTGCCCTAGATCGCAGGCGGACTGGGGGTGGGTCCCCAGGATCACGGGAGACCCTCCTGGTCGAGAAGAAAGGGCTGCGGACCATGACCACTGTGGACAACATGACCTCAGGCTTCAGAGGGAGGGCAGTCTGGTGCCTGCATCCCTGTCCCGAGGTCGGGACGCCGCCCAGTGCCCACAGCCTTATGTCCACAGAGAGAGCAGGCGCATTTCACAAGGCAATGGGAGACTCCTGCTGCCTCTTTTTTTTTTTTTTTTTTTTTTTAAGATGGAGTCTCACTCGGTGGCCCAGGCTGGCATGCAGTGGCATGATCTCGGCGCACTGCAACCGCTGCCTCCTGGGTTCAAGCAATCCTCCTGCCTCAGCCTCCCAAGTAGCTGGGATTACAGGTGCATGCCAGCAAACCCAGCCAATTTTTGTATTTTCAATAGAGACGAGGACTCACCACGTTGGCCAGGGTGGTCTCAAACTCCTGACCTCAAGTGATCCACCCACCTCAGCCTCCCAAAGTGCTGAGATTACAGGCGTGAGCCACCGCACCTGGCTGGCTTGCACACTTTCTAATCAAACATAAGGGAAAACTGAGCTCACACAGAATGATATTCAGATTATCGAAAATGACGTGAGGAATTAAGAGGAATTTTACTTTTTGGGGAAATACAGGGCCGCCACTTCAGGATCCATGTCTGTGAGGTCATCCAAGTAGACGCCGTCAGCACCAAGATGTCGGCTTCGTTTATCTAAAAGGGCGAATGGCTCAAGTTAGAAAACCACTCTTCTAGAAATGACCTCATGGCCTTGTATCTATAGAAACAGCATTTAAACACTATGTGCAGATGTGCTTCCAGGTACTCAAACTTCCTAAGAACCACAGTAGTTCCAAATGTGTTCTGTTTTGTCTGGTAAAACTGAATGGCAAGAGTTTTTTAGACAAATACTTTGAGGTTTGGGCACAGCACCGTTGAGGGTGAGAAGCTGGTTTTGATGGACTTCTTCCATGATGATGCTGGAGAAAGAGTGGATTGAGGTCACTCTTGTAGGTACCGAGGCCCCTCACTGGAGGCCACAGCCTGCGCTTTTCCCATTGGAAAATGGCGGGCAATACAACATGACCGTAGACCACCAAGGTCCACAAACCAGGGCCGTCATCCACCATCGTGTGGCCAGGATCAAGTTAGTTAACTTTGCTGAGCCTCATTCCTCCCCTGTAAAGTGCCTGAAGTGTACTGAGCACTCAACGCATTGAGGCTATTACCATTATCATTACACTTATTATGAAATGATAAAAGCTTTCATTAGGCACTTCCCCATCAATACCCCAAGGCAAAGCATCCGACCCTGTGCATTGTCAGACACTGGGTATGATGACTTCAAATGTCCTCTTTACTTCTGGCAGAGAATGACGTAATTGGTCCATACAATTCTAGAATACCACACGAAGCTGCTGGGTGGATGGAGATCAGGCCTGGCATCATTGATACTGACACACAGCCAGGAGTGCATTAAAGCAACGCAGAGCGCCACTGCGTGCCAACCACTATGCCAAGCGCTGAGGAGAGAAAGGTAAGTTAGATAGAAAGGACTCTTGATCTCAGACTATGGGGGAGTTGAGCAAAAAGACATCAATAAAATAATGATCATTTGAAATCATGATAAATGGTATGCAGAAATTACAGTGGGTAAGGGGCTGGAAAGCAACACAGGTCAAGAAGAGAGGTGGCCAGGATTAACCTAATAATCAGCTTTATTAAAGTCACATTTATGGGTCCCATGGTGTGCTGAAAAGGACTTAACTCTCCCAGGTCTCAGCAGCCTCAGTGTGTAAAATGAGGAAGTTTGCTACATGATCCTCAAGGCCTCCTTCATGTCTGATTTCCTATGACTAAATTCTGATAATTAAAAGATTCCTCCGAAGAGCACAGACTAAACATGATCATTGTCATAGTTCAGTTTCTACCTCAGTTCCCTTGGAACTTTGGAAAGGACCTGTCATTTGTAGAGTGAGCACAAACTATGAACAGGAAGACAGCTGGGGAGCCCCAACCTTCATACCTTTTTTCCTGGAAGGAGAATCCGTCTTGTTTGCTGTCTGGACTACACTGGCAGATGGGGGTTTGAGCTCCTCGATCATGGGCAAGAGTGGCGCTGCTGCTCCTAAGGTCTCCAGGTCTTCTTCATTCACAAACTGCATTTCTGTCTGAGGCTTGTTCTGGTCCAAAAGCGCTCCCCCGGCCAGAGTTGGCGATTGGTCACTAAAAGTGTCTGAAGATTCGCTGTGAATGGCCTGAAAGTGACTTTTATCACAAATTTTTCTAGTGCTCAATGGGCTGGACTCTTTCATCTTGTGTGGAGAGGAAGACTAGAGCAAAGAGGAGAGAGGGACAGAGAGAGAGAGAAGGTCAGCACAGAGGCAACCAGAAAAACTGAGTGACCCAAAGAGAACAAGAAGTAATCAAAAGTAGGCAAGGACTTTTAAGCCTCGGGAATCACCTGGTGATTTCTATACCTGCCAAAAAGTCCGGAAACCAAGAATATTAGGTCCAAAGCAAATGAACTTTCCTGTAAAAAACATCAACTGCCAAAGAGAAGTGAGATTAGCAATGTCAACAGACAGGAGCACCCTAAATGCTCACTGTTAGGTGACAAGTCTATTCACACATACTGGGATTCTCTGTGGCCATGAGAATCAATGAATTACAGCTACACCAACAACATGAATGAATCTTGCAAAACTAATCTCTGCTGTTAAGATCAAGTTTACCCTTGCAAGGAGCAGAGGGGTCAGTCTGAGCAGTGACCGCAAAGAGTGGGGGTCTCTACGCTGCTGGTCATGCTCTGCTTCTCGGTCTGGGTGCACGTTGCACAGATCTGTTCCTGCTGTGAAAATGTATTGAGCTATACATTTACAATCTGTATTTTTCTGTATGTATATTTCAATGAAGTTTACTCCCAAAACATGAGTGAATAAGTCAAGATTTGGTGATGGTTGGTTCACATGAGTGAGAAATTAGCATTTCTGATTCTACCACAAGAGGGATTTCCAGTTACAGAAAAGATTTATTCAAACAAAACCCAAAATGCAATTCATGGGCTAAAAAGAGGGGAGAAAGTATTCACTTCTCTATCTGATCAAACAGCGTCAATGGAAAATGAAAACAATGCTAACAGAAAATCTGCGGTTACAACTTTTTGCCCGAAGAAGTGATGGATTTGCACTTCCATGCTGTTTCTCCAGCAACTAATGACATCAGCTTGCAAAGAGAGTTGGCTGGGTCAGCACCATAGCTGTGGACAGGGAAATCAGCATTTTCTGTGAAATCTAAATGTAACCTAGAAAGGAAATGGATCCACAACTTTGGCCTCAACAGACTACTCTCCAAAAAGCTGCCCATCTTGACTCTTTATAAGGAATGTTTTCAATAGTCATTCACTCACTCACTCACTCACTCACTCATTCATTCATATCACCAACACTTATTGGGGATGCAAGAGGCTATAGCATCTTCTAAGGACCTTACAATATTTTTTAAAGCTTGTGATATAATAACATAATTCAAGATGTTTATAATACATTAGCATACCAAGTAAAATTTCTTGAAAGAAAAGACTGTGTTCATTTCATGTTTTTAGAAACATATTTGTTGAACCAATTATGTACCTACATGTAAACCCACTGCATTTCCAAGATAGGGAAACTGAGGCTCAGCATGCATGTGGCACAGCCAAGGAGAAAGAATGCAAATATTCAGAGGGCCTACAGGTGCCAGATACTTCACATACCTACATTAGCTCTTCTAACCTCCCAACAATTCTGTCATTTTCTCACAATTTTACAGATGAAGACACTGAGGTTCAGGGAAGTCTACTCATTTGCCCAAGGTCACCTTTCTAGCAAGTGGTGGAGTGAGGACTCAAACCCAGAATAACTTGCTGCCTCCCAGGCCCTCATTCTCTCTGCTACACTCAGCTACTTCTCTATGTATTTTGGAGATATCTATAGGGTCAAATTCAGGGTCCCACCAACAATGAGGGCCCAGAAATACTTACTACTTGATGAATCAAAACCTCAAGGTTTTCTGACTGTGTTTATCTATTAGGCTGAAATCTTTCATTTCTGTTCTATTAGCCTTTCCCTCTCCCAGGGCTTTCCCAGATGTCTCTCTCTCTGAGGGACACAAGAACATGTGGATTCCAGTTCTCACAACTCAGCTTCTCTTTCAATGGGCCAAGACTCCACATCTCTCTCCCTGTGGCTTTGCTCCAGTCATCGCTGACCTAGCAGAATCAAGAGCTGGAAGCTATTTTTGTTTACAGTTTCAAGACAGCAAGATTGTGTGTAAGTTGTATTTCTTTAATTTAATTTGCATTTAGCTGTGATAGAAAATGTGGATCCTGGCTAGGCACGGCAGCTCACGCCTATAATCCCAGCACTTTGGGAAGCCAAGGCGGGTGGGTCACTTGAGGTCAGCAGTTCAAGACTAACCTGGCCAACATGGTGAAACCCCGTCTCTACTAAAAATACAAAAATCAGTGAGGCGTGGTGGCAGGCGCCTGTAATCCCAGCTACTCTGGAGGCTGAGGCAGGAGAATCGCTTGAACCCGGGAGGCAGAGGTTGCAGTGAGCCAAGATAGAGCCATTGTCCTCCAGCCTGGGTGACAGAGTGAGACTCTGTCTCAAAAAAAAAAAAAAAAGTAAATCCTAAGAGGAATCCCATAGGTTTAAAATCTACAAAAGCAATGAGACCTCTATAATGTTGGTAATGTGGAAGAAAGTAATTCCAACATTCAAGGCTAATCCTTAATATATTTTGGTTTACCTCTGGCTCCTGGTAGCTGTGTTTCTTGGCTATGCTATGATACTAATTCCATGTCATTTAAGCTAAGTTAGAAATCTTCGGTCCAGGGCAGAATTGAAGAGACGCTCACCTTAGCAGCCTGCGGCAGCTCTCCCCACAGCCAGAGCATTTCTGGATTCTTCTGCCCCGTCCTGTCTGTGGACTTGCTGACCAATTCTGAATCACTTTTAGGTGTTGAAGGTCGGGAACCGGAAGGACTTAAGAAAATACAAAGCGAAAATTAAGGTGGGAAAAGAAAATTTGTAAATGTTTTGGGCCCAGCTCCATGGCTCAAATAGCCCGGAAAATGCACCCCCAGCTGTCGTTCGCCCTGAGCAGAGCTTCATGACAAATCCCTCCTCCGGCCACCAGGGGGCAGTGCAGCGCGTCCCGTGGAAGGCGCTCCCCGTGGGTCGCCCGCCCCACCCTGCCGCCTGCTGCACCGCGGAGAAAAGTATGTTTTACAAAAGAAAAAGATGGAAAGAGAAAGGGAAAAATAGTCTGTTCTCACCTCAAAAAGACCACCCTTCCCCACCCCACTCTGCACTCGCATCTCCTGCATTCTGCTTCCAAACCAAGTTCCTCTGCTGTCAGAGGGCTGCAAAAGGGTCTTGGTTGGCTCGGGCAGGCACTCATTAGAGTCTATATTTTAAATATTTATAATCTGCACTGGCCTCGGAAACAGGGAATTATATGCCAGTTTTACCAAAGATGCTGGATGCCACAAATAAACTGGATAACGTTGGGCAGGAGCCTCCAAGTTGAAATTTTCTAAGATCTTATGTCTTCCAGGAATATTTGACAAGGGACTCACCAACTGGCTAAGGCTCGCTCAGTAACCACCTCCATGTTTCCTGAATTTTTACTCTGAAGACCCAAATGAGGTCTTACTTCTGCCCAGCCAAAGTAACCATCCAAAAGTCACTAACTTATCCACAAGATCCTCACCGTATTCTAAACAACTTAGAGAAATATTATTTATAGCAGCAACTCTTGTAATTATTTATTGCCGCGTAATAACATGGTTAATTATTGCTTATTTTCCCACATCATTTCCTCTAGAGGAAGACCGCAGAGTTTTCAGACAAAGCAGGAAATAAAGTTTTGCAGTTTCCCTTGCCATCTTGTTTCCCAGACCTTATCTATTCTTCGGAGACTGATGCTCCTGGTCTCATTGATCTTTGAGTTACAGTTCAACTCCAATTGAATACAACTTTCCTGTCAATACAAGGTGAGTTCATGATGATCCATAACTTGTATCCAACAAACAGGGACCCTATGGGCTAAACTGATCCTGAATCTCTTTGCTCAAGCTCCATAGAGTAGCTAGACTAAGCACCCCCTCTCTCATCTCACACGGAGAGGCAGAGGGTGGTCCCTGCTCCCTTGGTGCCCCCGACTCCCAGCCCTTCTAACGACATGCTGCCACAGGGTAGCCTGTATGCTCTCTTTCTCCTGCCTGGGGAGAGGAGGCTCCTGACATCACACTAGGAGAGCTTCTGCAATGGGACACCCTGCTCCCGACAGACACACATTTCTGCCCTTTAGGGAGCAGTCCTACGAGAAGGCACGTGGGGTCCCCACACATCCATGTGAGAAAACTTCCCGGCCTTTCAACCTCCTTGCTCCTCCAGTTCTACAACTGGACTTCTCCAAAGAGACAACGCTTTTATGGCACTGAAGCATCTACAGTCACATGTCCAGTATCACTGCAATGGGAAAAGCGCAGGCTGTGGCCTCCAGCGAGGGGCCTTGGTACCTACAAGTTTGACCTGAATCCACTCTTTCTCCAGCATCATCATGGAGGAAGTCCACTGAAACCGGCTTCTCACCCTCAATGGGGCTGTGCCCAAACCTCAAAGTATTTGTCTAAAAAGCTCTTGCCACTGTTTTACCATACAAAATAGAACATATTTGGCTGTAAGTTCTTCGGAGCAATAAATTATCTCACTGCCACTAAATGAAATAAAGTCCTTTAGACAAAGCTTGCTCTGCGCAGGGGTCGGCAAACATTTTCTGTAAAGAGCCCAGTGGCAGATATCGCGGGCTTTATGGGTTTTATGACGTCTGTCGCAACTACTCGCTGCCGTGGTGGTGTGAAAGCAGCCACAGCCAGTATGTAAACCAACTGCCTATGCCCGGGAAAGCTTGACGGAGGCAGATGGTGGACCAGATTTGACCCATGGGCCGTGGTTTACCAACCTCTGCTCTAGAAGAACAAAAATGTGGAACACAGTTCTCCTGCAGCGATTCCCAACTCCAGAGTTCCTAACATTCTGGTCCCTTCATAAAAGCCGCAAGCCACGAAACAAAGCCGTAGAGAAACTCAGGCGTGCCAACTCATGCATAAGGAGCCCAGCCCTACACGAAAGTCTAAGCTGCAAGTCCCTCCCCGACAGCAAACAGGCCACCACCATAAATGCTGCCCGTTCAGGCCACAGCAGCCCTTCTTCAAAGGTCCTGTGCACAAATACAGATGCACTTTCTGCCGACCGTCACTGAGGGAATTCACACGGACCGAAGACGACCCAGGAACGGGGCCCACTGCCAAGTGGGATTTACCAGAAAGATGACTCCAAAGTGCTCTGTCATCAAATATTATTATTTTAAGATCAAGGGGTTGTTCAAAAAAGTAAGCTTACAAGGTCGATGACTGATGTTCATAAATAAGGTATTTATTAGCCTTATCAAAGTTTTCAGTATTTTTGCCAGTCCCAATGAGGCTAATTAGTTGTAACTGTTTACGACTTTGTTTTCCTCATTTTAAACGGACTTTTCTTCTGCAAATGTAGCCTCTGAATGAAGTACATCCTGAGGTCTGGTTCTTTAATCAAAAAGAAAAAAAGGTTTTCCCATGTACAGATTAATCGTAGCTTCATTTGCTAAGGGCTTATAAAGTAAACCATGTAAGTCCATAAAATAGGTAGGTCAAAACTGAGGGAATGAAGGCGGAAATCTGAGATGACTGCATCGAATGAACACACCAACCTGTGATCCTCAGCCTGAGACCCAGCCCATTCTCCAAGATTCTGTTCTAGAAATGCTGTGGAAAGTGTCTGACTCCATTATTCAGATAGCCCAATAAACTGCTTAAATGGTTATAATAAATTCAAGTGGTATTCCAAAAATATCTTGTAAACTTATCTGTCAAACAACCCTACACAGAAAACAGAAGATCATATTCCCAAGCTGTATTTCATTATTCTCATTTTCAAAGCACTCCACAGAATTAGGTAAAATTATTTGCTTAACCATAATTTCCAGAGAGTCAAATTTAGGAATTAAAAAAAAAAAAAAATCTGATCATCTACAAATGCTTATAATGAAAGGAAGAGAGTAATCTATAGACATATTGTTTCATAAGTAATTTGGTTAGTGAAATCGATTTGTAGGAGTTAGATCAAAATTTTCACTTCATATAATCTACAGGTATTTTCTTCATAAGTAATTTGGTTAATGGTAAAATACACTTATAATAAGAGTTAGACCAAATTTTTCATTATTGAATACATCCCAATGGGGAAAGTAACTCCTCTACCTTTCCGGAGGATGGAACAGGGAAGACCGTGGAGGGCAAGAACTAGACAGACCTCCCTCGGCCGCATCTGCAAGATGAGGGGCAGTCCTTTTGCAATCTACCAGGCTACTGGATACCACCACGTGATACACATCAAAAGAAAGACAAAATCAGAGGTCAATTACATCAAGTAAGATTATATAAAGTATATTATATAAAGATTATATATAAGATTATATAAAGTATTTGACTACTCTCAACAATGACATTTTTGAGAAAATAAAGCAACTCAGGCATCTGATAACGGCAGAGCACTGGATATTGAAATTGCTAAGAAACCAGGGTGAATTTTCTGAGACACAAAAACAGGAAACTGCCAAATGACCTATTTCACTTTCTGTTTCACCCACGTGTAGGAGTGATCGTCTCTGGTCACACTATGGTGCTGAATCAAACTACAAAATCCAAAAATCTGATCGTGTGTGCTGTCAACTGTCTCTTTACAGAAAACACCTAATTCCAAGTGTGGAAATGTAACTATTTATCCTAATTTGTCATTCCATTTGGTGACGGGCCGAGCTACATAACCTGACTCAGTCATCGTGCTGCATTCATGAGGCAAAACGTTACAGATGTTTGGAGCATTAAACATGCTCAGAGTTGCGTTTAAAGTGTTTCTTTTAAATCCTTAAAATTAACCTACAGTGCTTGAACAGAGTTTTCAATCCATTATTGGGTTCTAAATATTTTACGTTATTTTCCTCCTACACCACTATTTTTCCCTCCACTATTTTATCTCCACACACCTAGAGAAAGAATGAGAATCTAGAAAGGTCTTATATCTGCACTGTCCGTTATAATAAACCACCAGCTACAGGTGGCTCCTGAGCACTTGAAATGTGGCTGGTCCAAATTGGGATGTTCTGCACATGTCAAATACAGAATGGAGTTTAAAGACTTGGTATGAAAACAGAAATGTGATGTATCTCATTAATAATTCTTTAAAATTGATTGCTTGTTGAAATGATATTTTGGAAATATTGTGGTCAAATGAAATATAGCTTTAAAATTAATTTCATCTTTTTTTAACTTTTTAAAAATAGGGCTACTGGAAATCTTAAAATTACATGTGGAGCTAGTTATTATGTTTCTATTGAACAGGGCTAGGCTCTGACGCAGGCCGACCTCCACGCAGGGACTTTGTCACAGGCCTCAGCCTCAGCCTGCTGGACTAACCTGCGACATCAGTATTGGCTGGAAACCAGACGTGGAACGTATCTATTTTCTCTCCAGCCTCCATGTCAGCACACACTGGCGACTGCTGCTTGCTAATGCACAAGGTTACCCTGATCAAACTGGAACTGGGGTAGCGTTTTGATAAGACTGGCTTTAGGCAGGAACCCAGAGTTTCTAAGAGCTCGCACACTTCTACTTCAGATTCCAGAAGTGAATCTAAAGCATGAGGTGTACGAATAATCCAAGGATGTCACTGGCATTTAGACCAGCGTTTCTCGGTCTCTTTTTCATTATCACCACACCCCCGAGCATTCTGAGAAATTCATAGCCCAGCTCCACCCACCATGAGATTTGAATGCTATGGCCCCTTAGAGACCACAAACCATTATAATGTCTACGATTTTGTTGCCACCCAAGAATGAATTTTCATCCCAGTGGGGGTTATATTATTTCCTGTGTGAGAACACAAGATTTAGAGCTACCCTCTTCCCCCAGTCCTTTGAAAACTAGCTGGGGGGCTCACTATTCCCACAGGCTTCACTGATGTAAACATCTCTGGGGTCATCGGGATGGCATTTGCACAGTGAGCAGCTCTAGTTCTCCAAGTTCTCCTCTAGGGCAACTTGTGAGTTCATTCAGGGAAATAAATATTCTTGAATTCGGCAGAATGGATTAAGTGTGGGGGAGGCATCATTCTAATAGCTCTGAACGACCTCAGCGGCTCCTGAAGCAATGCCTGTGTTTTTGAATTTTACTTAGGGCTAAGTATCAAGAAAGGCTCTGCCACTGTGTTTCCTCCTATTAACAATTAGCATGATGTAATTTACACGTTTTTCCTTTCAAGTTCACCTCCAGGGAGCTACAGCCATATCTGCAGATGGAGTCTGACCCCAGATATAAGTGTATGATCTGAACATGTTCTGTTTTTAATCCTCATCTGTACCTCCTACTCTGCACTGTGGTTTTCCTGGTCCTAATTATTTTCACTTTTCATTTCTACTTCATTCTTTTCTTAGAATTGTTCCCCTGGGCCAGGGGAACAGCTTACCTGGGAGTGGGCGACCACTCTCTATCTGAATTAGGGTATGAGGCTGACTGAGGGTAAATCACGGCCGGGGAGAGGTTTTCCTGAGGAATATCATCTTGGAATGGAGACATATCATTAGGAAGAGTTCTGGAGGAAAAAAATAAGAAGACTAAAGTCAAAGAATTCTTAATGATAGATTCACAATCAAGTTCCAATTTTTTCTTGATTAGCTCTAAGTGCTTTGTAATTAACATGATCTCTTTAAACACCCAGACCTGTTCCAGGCAGTGGAAGGGGAAAAAGTGATACCGGCATCCATGAATGTGTCTACGTGCTAATGCTCTGGCTGAATTCTAAATGTAAAATGATTTTGTTTCGGCATTTGGACTCAGACACGCGTGTGGTGATCACGCTGCTGGCTCCTCCCATCATGCCACCTTCTGTTACCCTACACAGTCACGTTCCAAACGCCTGGGAAGTAGAGCGGCCCCAAACCGGCCGGAGGGTGGTATAAAACCCCTGCCAGGTACAGGCAGAGCTGCCAAATAACTCAATGACCATACGCTGATCATGTTTCGTCTAGCAGAAGAAATACATGGCATCAACCAAACATGCCTTATGGTTACAGAATAACTGCAAACGACCTAGTTTCAGGTATAAGCACACTCACTACTAAATATAGTTCACAATTTCAGTCATGCAGAGGCCATTGTCTGCATGCTGATGTTACCTGGAACACCTACCACTACATTTTGGACTTCACCGTCATGCAGAGAAGGCAATTATAAGAAGCCCAATGACCCTGGTTCTGAGCCTGTCACAGGTTAGAGGCTGTAGTTGGGAAAAGCAATATTCGTTGCCAGTTGACATTTATTTTTTACCGGAAAAAAAGATATATTCTATTCCGAATAATGATGCAGGAAGATACTCCTGATGTTCCTTATCCCTTCTTTATGTTAACAAAATTATCAAAAATTACACTGAATTACATAAAAATCTGAAACATCAAATATCCTTTCAAAATGAATTTTATCTTTTAAAACTGGCACTTTTCACCAAAACAGTAATACATACAAACAGAATTTCACTACACTGTTTTTTGGTTTTTTTTGTTTGTTTGTTTGTTTGTTTTGAGGCGGAGTCTCGCTCTGTCGCCCAGGCTGGAGTGCAGTGGCCAGATCTCAGCTCACTGCAAGCTCTGCCTCCCGGGTTTACGCCATTCTCCTGCCTCAGCCTCCTGAATAGCTGGGACTACAGGCGCTCGCCACCGCGCCCGGCTAGTTTTTTGTATTTTTTAGTAGAGACGGGGTTTCACTGGGTTAGCCAGGATGGTCTCGATCTCCTGACCTCGTGATCCACCTGTCTCGGCCTCCCAAAGTGCTGGGATTACAGGCTTGAGCCACCGCGCCCGGCCTTCACTACACTGTTAAAAGCAAAGAAAAAGGAAACAAAATTTCCATTAAACTTTGGACCTAAGTCAACATTAAAAAGGAAAAAGTTTGCTTATAGAGAAAACAGGATTTTCTTCATTCACTTTTAAGCCTGAAATCAGCGCTTGCCTATAAATCAGCCCAACTGTGCACGGTTGGTGCTCAAATAAGAATAAAGAGGTTCCAAGAAAATAGGTTTGGTCATGAACTATTAATTTGCTCAGTTCCTGTTTCTTGACTCCATCCCAGGCTGCAAAAGTGATCAGCCAAGGAGGTTTGGCATCACCAACTGTCTCTTGGCTACAGCACAGCAAATCTTTATACCACTCTAAGATTGAGTCCACATGATTCCAAAATTCAGCCTAAAATAGGGGTTCCCAACCCCTGGGGTCCGTGTCCCTGTCAGAACCTGGGCCACACAGCAGGAGGTGAGTGGCAGGCAAGCTGGCAAAGCTTCATCTGTGTTTACAGTCGCTCCCCATCCCTCACATTACCGCCTAAGCTCCTCCTCCTGCCAGATTAGTGGCAGCATTAGATTCTCATAGGAGCGGGAACCCTGTTGTGAACTGCACATGTGAAAGATCTGGGCTGTGCACTCCTTATGAGAATCTAATGCCTGATGATCTGTCACTCATCACCCCCAGATGGGACTGTCTAGTTGCAGGAAAACAAGCTCAGGGCTCCCACTGATTCTACACGATGGTGAGTTGTATGATTATTTCATTATATATTACAATGTAATAGTAATGGAAAAAAAGAGCACTACAAATGTAATATGCTTGAATGATCCTAATACCATCCACCCCCAGTCCATGGAAACATTGTCTTCCACAAAACTGGTCCCTAGTGCCAAAAAGGTTGGGGACCACTGGTCTAAAACACATAAAAGAATAAGGAATTATGGGGGGGAAGTTTATAAAAATAATCTTGAACGGGTAACTGTCTGATTCTGGTGCAGCCCCTCCACCCTGGACGGTTATTACCTGCTGCTCTCCAGCAGCTCCATGGCCTCATCCGAGCTCATCTCAATGGGGAACATGTCCTCCTCCTCAGACGTGTTCACGCTGTCATCTCTCTTCAGGCTGTCCAGCTGGGACTTTCTCCTCCTTTTTCTTCTCTTCTTTACTACAGAGCTGCTTGACGGCGTCTCGCTGGGAGCGATCACTTGGGCTGGCATGCTGGCATCCAGGCCTCTTATCCTGTCCACAGAGCCTCTTTTCAGCTGACATTCCATTCTCGAAGCTCCTTCTGACAGGATGGGGGAGGTGGCCAGGTGCATGGGGATGACTTCCTGAGAAAAGAACACATTTTCTAAAAAAAGCCTCGTTAATTCGGGTGAAAGGAGCAGGGCCTTGCCAGAGGCCTCCAGGATTCATTTCAGAGGCCAAGTACCTCCTGGGGAGGGCCACAGCAGACAGCCCAGCTAGAGGCCACAGCCACGGTGACCAGGAGATGTGGCTGCCCAGTCTGGTAGACGATCAGAAAGCCAACAATGTGCTGAATGCCACTTTGTACTCAATCCTGCATTTATGTAATTTTAACAATGGGAGGTAATTCTCAGTGACCTCAAGCCTCCAAAATTCAACTTTGGCTGAAATATCCAGAGCACAGAGAAAAAAAATGAGCTTTGACTCACCATATTATGCTGAGAATTGGATGCACTCTTGCACTTCTATGTAGATGTGGGTGTGCGTGGGTGGGTGTGAGAGAAAGAAAGAGAGATAATGTGTATTGTGTATTTTTTATATGCACTGAGTTAAGACAATAATGATCTAAAAACCAAAAACACATAAAACAACCGACAGCCCCACCCAAGAACCTGCCTGCACCACAGCCCAGGGAGGGCCCTGAACATCGAGGAAGCAGATACTGATCCTCTCTTTAAAGACAAAAGGAAAAAGCACAACCTGTCCATTTAGTAGTTGTTTGTCAAGATTCAGCAGTTTTTATAAAACCCTAGTAATCATTTTATTAATGAATGCCTCGTTTTGTATGAGAAATTTGTTGACAATAAGAATATACAGAAAACAGAGGGAATAAATAAAAATGTGCTGCTGATCATTCAAGTAGGTTTGGAGAGCATCAGACACGCTGAACTATAACATCTACACCTGAGACATACAGCTGTGAGAGGTCATCTCACCTGGCGGCTGGACTAGACCAACTAGAGAAGCAGCACAAATTCTCAGGTCAAGAGCAGAGAAGGGCCCTTGCTGTCTGCGGGCCGGAATGGAATGGGCAGCCAGGCAGACCCCCGCAGGCACATGCAGCACCAAGCAGTGCTGAAGGACATAGGCTCCCCCAGCTTCCAGCAGCATCCCGGGGGTCCTAAGAGGCATCTGTATGTTGCTGAACATACTCTGGCCTCCAAGGCCCCACCCCCCCACCACAGGCACCCTGTCAGACCAGCAAGACCAGCAAGCAGGCCCTATACAGGTCCCGCTGCATGCTGGCCCAAAATGCTTCCTCAGCTCCGGCGGCCAAGAATCTATCTGAAGCCAGGTACAAATAGAAATTAAAAATGCAGGTGTCCACATGCAGTGGAAAGAGTTTCTGTCAAAGGCCATTAGGAACCAATTAGTATTTTCGGAGTCTTCCCATCTAAGAGAGGTGAAGAGCAGGTGGGCAGGGATCCCCAGTATCAACAGGGTTACTCTAGAACATGGAAGGGGAGATGCTGGGTCCTCCCCAGGCACCACCCTTCTGGGTGGGCAGGACGGAGGCAGTGCCTGGGACTGTTCTGTCCCGAAGCTGCAATTACGGACACTTGCTTTAAAACCTGGAGCTATAAAAAGCCATTCCTTTTTAATCATGGCTGCTTTCCTGGAAAGGAACTAGTTCAAGTCGATTTCATTCAGGAACCCCTATATTAGACCCCTTTAAGGTGCCTCATCTGTGAACAAAAGAGTTAAAGACGTGGTTTGTCTTAGTAGAAAACATAACCATAAATCATGACCTTGGATTTGGCAAAGGACTCTTACATGTATATGACACCAAAATCATGCACAACAAAAGAAAAAACAGCACACATTAAAAAGGTAAACACAAACTTTAAAAAGAAAGAAATTAGACTTCATTAAAACTAAAAACTTTCATGTTGCAAAGGACACCATCAAGAAAGTGAAAAGAGAACCCACGCAATGGAAGAAAATATTTACAAATCATATACCCGATAAGGGACTTGTACCTAGAATATATAATGAAGGCATACATGGCAGTAGTAAAAAAGAAAAAAAACACACACACACACAAACTAGCAAAGGATCTGAATAGACATTTCTCCAAAGATTCAGAAATGGCCAATAAGCGCATAAAAAGATGTCAGACACCACCAGTTATTAGGAAAATGCAAATCATAACCATAAAGAGATACCACTTCACATCCACTAGAATGATTAGAATCACAAAATCAGGAAAGTACTGGCAAAGATGTAGACACATCAGAACTCTTTGTGTGCTGTTGGTGGGAATATAAAATGGAACAGCTGCTTTGTAACACAGTCTGGCAGTTCCTCAGATGTTAAATGTAAAGTTACCACATGGCCCAGCAATGCCATTTCTAGGTATATAACCAAGAAAAATCAAATGCATGTGTCCACACAAAAACTTGTATACAAACGTCCACAGCTGCATTGTTTACAATGGCTAAAAGGTAGAAACAATCCAAGTTGTTTGTAATGATGAATGGAACAGATGAATGGACATGGTCTATGGATACAATGGAATACTATTCAGCCATAAAAAGGAATAAAATATTGATACATACTTAAACCTGGATGAACCTTGAAACATTAATCAAAAAAAACAGGCACAAAAGATGGGATACTGTAATTCCATTTAAAAGTTCAGAATAAGGAAATCTATAAGAGATAGAAAGACTAGTGGTAACTTAGGGCTCAGGGGTTGGGGGTAGAGTATAGGGGAGGTGATATTTAAAGGGTATGGTGTTTCTTTTGGGGGTGATGAAAATGTTCTAAATTTGACTGGTGGTGATAGTTGCACCTGTCTGTAAATATACTAAAACCACTACGTGTACACTTGAAATGGGTAAATTGTGTATATGTGACATATATTTCAATAAAGCTACTAAAATTTTTCAAATTTTTTTTTAAAGTAATTCAGCCACTCACTTAATAAAAGAACATTGGGCATTTGAGATTTGACACACCAGTGTAATCTGTACACCTCTGACAATGGTCCAGGCCCATGTGTGAAGTCCATCCCTCTGTCTCCTGGGAAGTAGTTAGCAAACTGAAGCCAGCCAGGAGAGCTGAGTCTGTGTGGACTCAGCACACCCCCAGGCCATCTGGCTCAAATCCCTCATACAGATCAACGCCCACTTGCCCACTTTTCTCTGCCCCATTGTCCACACAGCCAGGGCCAGTATTACTTTGCACAAACTTCCGCGGTATCTCCAGATAACCATTGCTCAAAGCTCAAAACTAGGAAGTAACCCTGACCACCCAGCCTTCCTTACCTGATCATTATCTGTTTCTTGAACAAAAAATGCTTCTCCATTATCTCCCAATTTCATGTGCAAATCCACAGATTCCCCATTGATTTCTATGTCAACCTGAGGGGAAAAGATGGTTAAGAAAAGAATGAGCTGCCTTCACCAGAACAGGAGACCTCATGGGGAGAGCCAAGTCTCTGTGGACAGGCTGTCGTCACATATACCCTGAAGTGCCGCACAACTCCCAGTCTCAGTCAGGCAGTCCCATCCAAGGGAACGGTCACTTGAGCACTGGAGGAGTTCTGGGTTCGGGAGGGCAGGCCCCTGACCAGGAAAGAAGGAACCCAAAGCAGTAGGTTGGTGCAAAAATAATTGCGGTTTTGGCCATTATTATAATTATTAAAAATAGTGGCAAAAACTGCAGTTATTTCTGTAGTAAGCTAATAGAAAGATTCCTCTGAGACCACCTGGTCTAGCTCCTCCTTTTTCGGCTGAGGAGCTAGGCCAGACAAGAGGAGTGACCAGACCAGGGTCACACGGCTGGTGAGAGTTCAAGCTGCAATCAAAGCTTCCCCAGCCCCAGACATTGTAAATCACACCCTGGAAAACTCACCAACTATTGGCTGGGATCCTTCACCCATACTCAAGGAAGAGCTTCCACTTGAACTTAACTCAAAGAACGAATCATGAGACATCATCCCAAAATCCACATTAGGTGGGGGCATGAAATGTCTATTTGTAAATATTTGTTTCTCTCCATTTGTGTGGCAGATTGTCTTCTAAAACTGGCCACATCAATATCCCGGTCCTACCTGCTCTTCCAGAACCTTTGCCACTCCTGAAAATAAACTAGAAATAAAACTCTAAGCTCACAACTGACTGAATGGACCCCCTCTCGGTCAAGGAGATGCCAGAGAAACCTTGAGAACTGAGTTCCAGGCCATGATGGAATGCCAGATAGGACATGCTTCCTCATACCCCACCTCAGTAACCGCCATTTCAAAAGGGCCAAACAGAAACCAGCCCTTTCAAAAGACTCTGCACTGGTATCAGCAAAAGAAGCGGCTCTGCCTTTTTTTTTTTTTTTTTTTTGGGGGCCTGATAAGAGCCCAGGAACTAGTCCTGACCCATCTAGGGAGAATGTGCCCTGAGGGTTTTCCCTTCCTCTGCTCCACCCTTTGATGTCAGACACCAGAAAACTCCACCCTTGGCTGGTGCTAGTGCCATCATGTTTTGAACATGGGTCCCATGGAGAGGCATGAAACTCAGCTGCACATGTGCATGTTTTCCTCTCCTGAACACTCGTGACCCCCCTCCTGTGGCTTATTAAATATGTAGATTCTGTGATCCCAGAAATCCCTGGTCTCTTTGCCCCTCCTTCAAAGCGTCTGTTTCTGCTTCTGGCTGGAGGCTACACTTCCCAGCCTGTCAGAATTGGCCACCCAGCAGGCAAAGCAACGACCTAGTTCTCCTCTCCAAATGTATGAACTTTATCCTTCTTCTATTGACACCACCAAGAAAAGCCTATTTCTCCTCCCCTTAAGCCCAGGCAGGCTTGTGATGGTCCCAACCAGTAGAGCACAGCAGAGGTGATGCCATGTGGCTTGCAAGGCTAGGCCATAAGAAGATCCAGCATCTGCCTGGCTTCCTCCCTCTCAAGATGCTCACCTCACCACTGCCACTGTGTTATGGGGTGCCCTGGCCACGTGGAGAGGCCATGGGTAGTTGGTATGACCAACAGCCTCAGCGAAGAGCCCAGCCAAGAGCCAGAATCAACCACCGGTCACAAAGAATGTGAGTGTTCAGATGATTCCAGCCCTCAGCCTTTGACCTTTCCAGCTAAGGCCCCAGAGAGCAGAGAAAAACCATCTCACTGTGCTCTGCCTGAATTCCTGACCCACAGATACAGGAGCTTAATAAACAGTGGTGTGTGCCACGGCACTTTAATTTACACAGCCATGCTAACTAGAATAATTTCAATTAGTCACTGTCAGTTCCATGACTGACCATTTCCAACGGAGACCTGAAACTCTGGGTCCGAGAGTACAAGACAGGTGGCATCACCAGAGTGCAAGGGCATTCTCTAAGGAGAGCCAGTGCCAGGTCCCCGTGCCCTGAGAGCTCACCACTTTCTCTCGGGAGCGCAGGACGCCCATCTTCCCAAAGCGGACGTGGAAAGGGGAGCATTGGAGGTTTCCATTGGGCTGGCGGATGACAATGATGTCAATGCACCCCGAGAGCGTGGCGGGGTTCAGCCCCTTGTAGAGCTCCTTCACGGTGACAAACACCTGGCCGGCTAACTGCCCCACGTAATTCATGGTCTGTGCCTGGAAAACAGACAAAAAACACACACACAGACACACAATTAATCAAAGGAAGAGCCAATCAAAATGAACTACTCACCATTTTAAAAACATAGATTACACACTCAACTTTCAGCTTATCTCGTTTCTGGAATATGCTCCGTCCACCCCCATGGCCCATCAGGGTCCATCATGGCCCATTACAGCCCATCAGGGCCCATCAGGGCCCATCACGGCCCATCAGGGTCCATCACGGCCCACCAGGGTCCATCACAGCCCATCACGGCCCATCAGGGTCCATCATGGTCCATCACGGCCCATCAGGGTCCATCACGGCCCATCACGGCCCATCACGGCCCATTACCCCAACTCCCACAGCAAGCCCACCAATCTCTACTCTCCCAGAGTCCAGCACAGACAGCCTTGACCCCACGACATCTCATCTCAGTTGTCCCGGGCCCTGTCTCCTCTGCAGTCCCATGAAGCTTGTTTATATTGTCCTTAGGACCACTGCCACCTGCCCCTTCTTCTGTCATGATGGACAGGTTTTGCACACTAAATCTCAAGACTGTAGAGGAAAGAGACTATTTCATACAGCTTAGGATCCCCCACCATGCCAATCACAGTAGCTACTTGATATTAGTTGAAAAACAAATGACTGTTTTTACTGGAGAAGGGAAATGAAGGATTTTTGTTTGTGACAATCTCCATGTGGCCTTTGCCTGTGTGTCTGACTTCTCTCCACTGCTCTCCAGCGCAGGGAACACCAGTGCTCTGGGCTGCTGGCCGGCTATCAACTGCAATCCACTCAGCAAACATTCAGGCCATCTCCTCTACAGGGCCTGGGGCCACAACACAGAGATAAAGAAGAAAGTCCTGTCCCCTGGAGGGACTCACAGGCTCATGAAGGAAACAGAGGTAATATACAAGGAACTAGCAGGGCATAGTAGCTCATGCCTATAATCCCAGCACTTTGGGAGAATGAGACAGGTACATGGCTTGAGCCCAGGAGTTTGAGATCAGCCTGAACAACATGGCAAAATCCCATCTCTACTAAAAACACAAAAATTAGCTGTGCGTGGTGGTGCGTACCTGTAGTCCCAGCTACTTGGGAGGCTGAGGTAGAAGGATCACTTGAACCCAGGAGGTGGAGGTTGCAGTGAGCTGAGTGTGACTGGAGTGCAGTAGCACACACGCGCACACACACACGCACACACAAACTAAAATAAATATCAGTGTCGCTGAATTTGTTTTAAGTAAACACTAAGGGAGTTATGATCAAGGAAAGAAGGTGCATCAGAGGAGCTGGCGCTGGAGGCGGGCTTGGAGGAGGACATCTCAGATGTCAGATGAGAAGGTGGACAGGGTACTGCGGGACAGTGAGAGGTTCATGCAGAAGCATGGAAGCTTCAACTACCAGACTGGAAGAGGGAGCTGTGCCCAGAACAGAGAATGTGCAGAAGGGAAGGATGGAGAGTGGGAAACCGTGCCAGGAGATGCGGGTTCTGCTGTGTGAGGCCATCCGATTCTGGAACAAAATGACACTTTGATTCAAGATTTAGCAAAAGCATCACCGTAACAATGTAAAGACTGGCAAGAAAAAAACTTGATGGCAGGAAGGCTAGGAGAGAAATGATTTCCCGCCTGGAAAGGAGGTAGAGACAGAAGAAACAGAGGGATAGGGACAGGTCAAGAGATAATCTGGGTTCAAGGCAGCTGGACTGCGAGCCACCACTGTGCTCTGGCCTTCTTTTCGTAGCTCCAGATCCCTGACCACCTGGTGCAGTCCACGCCTGCCCACATCACTGTCCACTCTACTCAGCTCTCAGCTCCCATCCTTCTGCCGTCACTGTGCCCTGCTGTCCTAACCGCTGGTCTTGACTGGCCCATGGCACTCACATCTTATCCCTGGACTGGGTCATGGCAGGCAGGAGTCCTCCAGCCCTCCTCTCTCCACTCCTTGCTCAGCTTCGAGGGTCACACCATCAACCCTCCTCTGGCCCTTCAGGGACGTGGCACCTCTTAGTGGTCGTCCAGTCTCGGGAGTCTCTTCTTTCCAGCTCTGACTTATACTCCAAGGCTGAGTCCCAGACTCTCTTCTCCTCTCCCGTTTATTCACCTGATGCTTTGGTGGATTCGTGAAGCCACGTGGTTGCAAATACCGCCCCAACAGGAAGGATTTGCACGACGTAACTTCCAGTCCACCCCGAGACCTCACCCCTCCTCCTGGTCCACACTGCTGCCATTCTTCAAGGCGACTATCCCAGGACACATGTGACCACACAGACAACACCCCCACCTCAGCTCACCTACAGACTCCAGGAAACACCACGTGTGTGAACCTGTGGCTCACAAACCTGCCGTGTAGACAGGTTGGTTCTGGGAGCTTTTCCTACCATTCAGTGGCGCCGTGATATTATGATGTAAAAGGAAATATATATTTTGGTCTCCATCCCCAGATCCCAGCCAGAACTCCTAAACCCCTTATAATTTCTAGGAATGTCTTTTGTTATGATATTTCGCTTTCTTCCCCTGCTCCTGAAACAGCCCCTTAGCTCCAGAGCTTTATTGCTCTGGTGAAAGGAGCGTCTTTCCTCACTCAAGATAAGCCCCCTTCGACCACACCAAAGTTTAATCAGAGGACTCTCGGAGGATGGGGGCTGGGCCAGCTGCCAGAGGAACTATCTGTGATAAGCGTTGGTGCCTTCAGCCACTCCCCACCCCCCACCCCATCCCCAACCTCCAGGGAGGGGGAGGGGAGGGAGATTAAGTGTAATCAATGGCCGATGAGTGAATCAATCTCGCCTGTGTAATGAAGCCTCCATAGAACCCGAAAGAAACGGGCTCAGAGAGCTTCCAGGTTGGTGAACACGTGGCACTGCTGGGAGGCTGGGGTGCTGGAGAGGGCATGGAAGTACCACTGCCACCCCACCACCCTATCCTGTGCACCCTTCCACCCTTCCACCTGGCTGCTCCGGAGTTTTATCCTTTATAACAAACCAGTGGCGATCAGTAAACTGTTTCCCTGAGTTCCGTAAGCCGATTCACAAAGGAATGAACCCAAGGAGGTGGTCATGGGAACCCCTGATTTATAGCCAGTCAGGCAGACGCACAGGAGGCCCAGACTGACTGGCATCTGAAGTGAGGGACAGCTTGTGGGGATGAGCCCTTAGCCTGTGGAATCTGATGCTAACTCCAGGTAGACCGTGTCTGAAATGAATTCAATTATAGGCACCCGGTTGGTGTGCTCGAGAGCTGGAGAACTGCTTGGTGTGGAAGAGACACACACAGGTTTGGTGTCAGAAGTGTGTATGAGAGTAGAGGAAATTGTATGGTTTGTTTGTTCTTTTATGAGCTACATTCTTAAGGCCAAGGATAAAGCTTTGGTCTTTCAAGTTAAAAAAACAAAATATATCTTTTGTATATCTTACCCCAACTCCTATGAAATAAGCAAAAGTGAGATCAGCACACCCATTTGCAAATGACGCTCAGAAGTGGTCAAATCCCCTGCATGCAGGGGCTAGTAAGAACTGAGGATTTAATTCTAATTTAGAACAGGCCAGAGAACCAAAAGTCATGAATGATACCTACAAAGGAAAGAATGCAAGAAGCCCTCTCAGGTGCATTTTACAATCTTAAATGAAGCTCTCTGTACTGATACACCTCCTCTCTCAATGGAGGACACAAGCCCAGCCCTTAGCAAACACACTCAGGGAGGAACACACATCTGCCTTCCTTTTCACCTGGGGGTAAACGCCAGAGCCCAGCTCCCCCTTCATCTGTCCTGCTAATATGTCACATATATATAAACATCAAAACACACATTTCTCTAAGTTCACGAGTGGTGCGGGTTTAACTTCATGCAAAAAAGGTGCGGTGGGATGCTTCCTGAAAAGATGTACAATATAAGAAATGATTCTTTATAACCCTGATACTTCTTATTCCTTCCATGTTGAACTTAGATTTTAACATGTGTTTGGTAAGAGAGGTAACCCTCTAACTCTAAAACTACGTGCAAGCAGTATTAATAACATCTTTGTACAATTTCTTTCATATACATTATCTCCTGCTGACTCTCACGATACCCTGTAGGAATGCAGCCTTTCAGATGGTAAAACCAGAAGACAGCCAAAGTGCAATGAAGATTGCAGGGCTGGTGAAGAAGGGCTGTCTGGACTGACATGCCCAGTTTCACCAGACTGGAATCCAGGTCTTTGGATTTTGAAGTGACCTCTCTTTCGGTTCTGTGAAGCCCTTTCTCATGTTCCCCATCTCTTTGCCTTCATCACCCTTGCAGGTGAGCTATGTTTGTCACCGAATGAGACCAACTCCCCAGCAGTGAGGCCCCAACCCCAGGCCAGCACATCTAAGAACTACTGTTGATATTTTTTTACTCGTAAGAAAGAGAAAGCTCATAACTGGATAGCATTACCACATCTCTGCATCCTAGCCTCTCCTCTGCAAAGGGGGCATGTTGGCCTGGGTGACGTGCAAGGTCTAATTCCAGCTCTATCTGTTCCAAGACAAAGGCTGCACTCCTTAGTTCTTAGCAACTGAAGAGGCATCTTTAATAATTTAATGTTGCTCTGCTCTCTTGTTCTCAAGAACAAGCATCCTTGCCCCTCTTCAGTGAGCAAACTCAAGGTTACTGCTCAGAATCCAAGAATTTGGAAGCGAGAAGGATCCTTAGTTGTTGTTCCAACAACCTCATTTTTTAAAAGTAAGCCCAGAAATGGGAAGTGACCTAGCAAAGCTTTCTCCATGGCAAAGACAGAGCCAAGACTCCAATTTCCTCTGTGACCTTCCCACTGGATTGGTCTGGAGTATTTTCCTACCACAAATAACCAGAAGGTGCTTTGATATCCCCAGCTGTGGCTTTAGCTTAGATTAATGGTGCTCTGATATCTTTAGTAGTCCCCTCTATTGAATAACTTCTTTGCAAATCTGAAAATACCTCAATTTGAAAGCAGGAAATCTTCTCAATAATTCTCAACAAGTGACAGGGTCACGGGCTCCACCTGGCAATCTGTTGTCTGTTCCTAGGAACTCAACATCTACACCCTGGGCCTGCCTTAACAACCAAGCACTGAAAGTTTTTAAAAGGGTGAATACCACCACCTCACATCTATTAAGATGACTACCATTAAAAAAAAAAAAAAAAAAAAAACAGAATATAACAAGTGTTGGCAAGGATATGGAGAAACTGGAACTCTTGTGCACTGCTGGCGGGAATGTAAAATGTGCAGCCACTTCAGACAATAGTCTGAATTCATCAAAAAAATAAAAATAAAATTAGCTTATGATCCAGCCATTCCAGTCCTGGGTATATATCCAAAAAAACTGAAAGCAGGTCTCGAAAAGATATTGGCACACCCATGTTCGTGGCAGCATTATTCACAGTAGCCAAAAGGAGGCAGCAAACCCAGAGTGACAGATGAATGGAAAAGCAAAATGTGGTCTATCCATATCATGGACTATTACTGAGCTTTAAAAAGAAAGGAAATTCTGATACATGCTATTGTGTGGATGAACCTTGAGGACAGTAGGTTAAGTGAAATAGGCCAGTCACAAAAGGACAAATGCTGTATGATTCTACCTATATGAGCTACCTTAGGCAGACAAACTCATAGAAACAGAAAGAGTGATTACCAGGGGCTGGGGAGAAGTGGAATATAGGGAGTCAATGTGTGTTTAATAGGTACAGGGTTTCCATTTTGCTACTGAACCATACACTTACAGATGGTTAAAATGGCAAACTTTATGTTATGTGTATTTTATCACAATTAACATTTTTTTTAAGAACTGGGGAGAGGCCAGGTGCCGTAGCTTACTCCTGTAATCCCAGCACTTTGGGAGGCCGAGGCGGGCGGATCACGAGCTCAGAGATGGAGACCATACTGGCTAACATGGTGAAACCCAGTCTCTACTAAAAAAATACAAAAAATTCATCGGGTGTGATGGCGGCGCCTGTAGTTCCATCTACTGGGGAGGCTGAGGCAGGAGAATGTCGTGAACCCAGGAGGCGGAGCTTGCAGTGAGCAGAGATCGCACCACTGCACTGCAGCCTGGGCGACAGAGAGAGACTCCGTCTCAAAAAAAAAAAAAAAAAAGAATTGGGGAGCGAGAATATTGTATTAACCAGAACTCATTTCAGGAAGCCAGGATATCATTTGGTTAAATAATTTCTTTGAAAGAGAACTTGGGGTGGAGGGGGCAATCCCTCTCCCAGGAGGCACCATGCCCTTTAAGGCATCGGGTGGGCCCAGTCACTCCAGGCACCTGTTGCCTGGAGGGGTGCTGGCAGGTTAGAGGCGGCCAGGCTCTTCTTTCTCTGCCCTTCCTCCAAGCTCTCTTCTAAATAAATCCTGGACAGATGTTTAAAGAATACAAGAATAAACCAGCTGAGCATAAATTCCCAAATTTTACTTTCAGTTATGTTTTGAGTAAAAGGTTCAAGGAAGAAGCCAACTTACCTGAAGAAGCCAGACAAAACCAGCCAATCAACCCACCTCCCTATACCTGCCCGTTAATCTCATGACTGTCTTTGGTGTTGGTTTCCTGCTGTCTGCTAAAACACGTGACCAAGCAGTGAGGGGAATATCTGCTTTATAGAAGAAAGTATCTTAATTATTTCAAGGGTGACAAACAACAAACAAAAACAAAACCTGCAGAGGACCAAACGGAATGCTTCAATTTCCAGTGGCTTTCAGATGCCTGCTATTCACTCACCCCATACCAAATTCCTTTTAAACTTACTGATTTTAATCTTAAAATTTGGCAGGATATAGCAGCTTCACCTGACAGGATTTTATTTACCACTCGAAACAGGATTCCACAACCCCTAGTTCAAAAGTTTTTGACGGAGAACTCAGCCAAATCTTACAAATATCCTTTGGCAAGACTGGGGTTCTCTAAGTGTGGATTTTCAGAAAAGCTCTAAGGTTAAGAAATGTAAGTTTTTTGAATGTGACATCTTCTAGCTTGACCTTCTGAAATAATACAAATTTTCTGAGGTTATTACATCCCATTGGAATACTATCTTTCCAGACATCTCTGGGTTAGAAACTGTTTTTATGTTAGAACCAAACAGATAATATACCAAAGAACATAAACATCTACAAGCATATTCCACTTAGAATTCTACTTATGACATTAATAATAAATAGCAAGCTCAACTCGAATAGCATTGATTATTAAAAACACATATGGGGCCGGGCGCGGTGGCTCAAGCCTGTAATCCCAGCACTTTGGGAGGCCGAGACGGGCGGATCACGAGGTCAGGAGATCGAGACCATCCTGGCTAACACGGTGAAACCCCATCTCTACTAAAAATTACAAAAAACTAGCCGGGCGAGGTGGCGGGTGCCT